>NW_019525445.1:1516684-1541574 GCF_002814215.2 Seriola lalandi dorsalis | reverse complement strand
CACACACACACACACACACACACACACACACACACACACACACACACACACACACACACACACAGAGGGAAAAATGTGCAAATGAGTCGTAAGGTGTGAGTAACACAGAATGCTCTCTCATTAACTCGAGGTCTTTCTCTGAATTCTCATGATGAACCGCTCGCCTGAGAAGCAGTTTCTTTTTTAGCAAAATACAATGATGTACATACCTTCAGAATTTCATCGACACAGTTGGCATCACCAGGGCCCTTAAGACAGAAACATCATACTCAGCACATGTGTTCATAAACAACATGAAGTCAGTGCAGCAGGTGAGAGGCAGTTTCCATTTTGAGTACATGAGTCACTCTATAGGCATTTTATGAGACCTATGAGTTCATTCAGACCATGTGTAATGCACTGTGAGGCAATTTAATTCAGTTATTACATCTTTATGAATATATGCTCCATTTAAAAAGTGCTCTGCCATTTTAAGTCTTCAACCTCCACTACTATAGATTTATATCTTAAGCACCACATAAACACAGCATGGCCTTTTGTGAGTAGTGAACATAAGCTGCAGGGTTCAGAATTAATTAAAAGTAGAATGAAACTGAAGCCTTACCTCCACAGGTTGTGAGGGGATCTTGAGTTTGGAAAGCGAGGCCTTGCCGTTGGACTTCATCTCTCCCATGGTGCTGCTGTGCGACTGTCCGCTGTAGCTTTCTGCTTGTGAGCTCTTGGGTTCTGCTGTTTCCTGGCCGTCCATAGGCCGCACATAGGCCGTGGGCTTCTGCAGCATGGAGCCGGGCTTGGACATGAGAGATGGGGGGAAGGCCTGACTCGAGTGCTGTCCACTGGTGAAGGAGGTGTGAACCCGTGAGGGCGAGTCCCAGTTGGCCTCTCTGTCTCGTGGGGACTTGGAGCGGTAGCGCTCCTTGCTGTGATGCTGCTCGGCAGACAGGGAGCTCCGTGAGTGGCTGTTGCTGCTGGAGGAACTCAGAGAGCCCTTGGCCGGACTCGATGTGTGTGACTTTGAGTGCTCCGACCCTCCACTATGTTTACTTGATTTCTTTTCTCGCACCTCTCCTCCGTGTCTTTGGCTACTACTGCTGCCGCTACTACCTCCGTTGCCCCTCTGGCTGCCGTGCCCACCCTGGAGTCCTGAGCGTTTCTGGGATTGGGATGAAGATCCACCTGCTGCGGGACCAACAGGAGTCCACTTACTGCTCTGGCTGCTGCCACCACTACCGACACCACGCTGGTCCCCGCCAAACAAAGGTGGGCCTGATTTCTCCTCAGAGGAAGACGAGCTGTTAGAAGGTTTACCGCCAAGCTTTGGAAGTGTGTCACCGATGGGCTCTTTCATCTCGTCGTAATTGCCCAGCATGCTCTGAATACGGCTGGACAGTTTATCTTCCTTGCTGGACTGAAGAGAGAAGCAGAGAATGGGAGAAGAGGAGGTGGGGCAGAGGACAGTGTGACGATGGAGAAAAAAAGAAAAAAGAGAAAGAAGAGACAGAAAATTCATTGAGAAGAAAATGAATGAGAGAAAAATGAACAGAGGGAAAGCAGAGAGGATAGAGGGGTGGTGAGAGAAAACAGTCATTATGGGCACAAGTTCAACACTTGGGTTAATTGCTTTCCATCAAAAACACTGACAATGGAGGGAAAAAAAAAATCGCTTCTACACAAAAAGACTTAAAACCAGTCAAATAAGCAAAATGAGCATAACGGGAAATGCACATTTTCATCCCACAAAAGACAAGAAACAAATTACATCTTAACCCCGTGTGTCACCAGTATTACATTTGAAATAATTGACTAAACATAGAGAGAGGCACAATCAGCCAATCACACAGTTACGCTTGTTCAAACTGGGGCCAGATCAGTCCACACCCATCTGTGAACACAGATAATGGTCTACCCATAGTTCCAACACAGAGGTTAATCAATCACTTTAAGGCCATGGGTTCCAGCCGACCTGTTTGCAATCAGCCTGTGACAAAATATCCAGTTACACATGCAGCCTCAGACCTCTGTTTTGTTTGACATACTCACACAGACGGTGAGGAAACGCAAGCCGTTATCTGCTGGCAGGAAATGTAACTAGCTTGGTCATAATGTGCACTCCACTACCTCCTGCTAGCATCGCCTGGCTCACACGTGTGAAGCTGGTGAACTGTAGCATCGCCTATTTCTTTTATTTATTTATTTTTTTTAAGGGAGGTTGTTTCCATTTTGTAATAAGAGCATAAATCAGTTTTATTATGACTGTATCAGACTGCCAGTGGAACACTGCTTTTATTCCAAACTACAAGTTTTTCAAAGGGCTGATATTATGGCTTATCACACATACTGATGCTCACATGTTTGTTGGCTGGTAATGCTTAAAACAAAGGAGACTAAACAGAAAGTGCTTTAGGTAAATGAGAAACAGCCGAACCATTACACAGTTTGTTCAATAAACTCAGTGTTTACAAAAGACATTGATTGCAACACTCTGCAGTGTGTTGGCAGAATGAAAACGTGCTGTAAAAACAAGACGGTTGTATTGCACAGAAAAACTATCACATCTAACAGGAAACGTATATACACTTCTCTACATATTGTATTTCTCATCTGTAATAAAAATCCTTTCTCACAATTCCTCTTAGACAAAACCTTTTCACGTGGCTCTTTTCATCCACAGAAATTCTCACTAACCTTTTAAGGAACTCACGAACTTTACCTCCACGCTGACCAGAGGAACACTGTTCCAAGTTTCAGTTCCTGTCCCCACAAAAAGGCTCCAGTGCTGAGACTAGTTCCTGCCAGCCAGGAACCATTCTTACAAACATCACTTCAAACATTGCATTTCCATAATAGAAACCAACAAAGAAAAAAAACAGATTGCCATCTCTTCTAAATATGATCTGCTACCTTTTCACTTGCAAAAATGACAACCTACGCCATCAGTTTTCAACCTGTTACCTGTCTGATCTTTGTGTTTCTTAAGATGCAGTCAAAATGCAAGCATAAATGTACTCCATGGATTTTCATTTCCTGAGTTCAGGACTGCTTAGTTTCTGGAGCTAGTTAGATCCTGGCACAACTTGGTTTAAAAGGCCTGTTTGATAATCACATCTGACGGATCCCTGATTGAAAAAATTAATTAGCCCCCGAAATAAAATATTGTGTGTCTCTAATTTTCAACAGATAAGTTTGTTGCTCCTCATTTTGTGCAGCTGAGTTACAAGTGCGTGAACTCTGCACCATAAAAATGTTACTGCTCTGCTGGTCTACATCTGGGAGGCCACAGCTGCAGCTGTGTGCACACATGGCTTTTTAATGCAGAACACAGTAAACTTCCACTTAGTGGAGCATGACAGAGAGGGAAAAAAAAGTCAAACTGAAGCTTACATAAGACTCAGACAAGCAGGAGACAAGAGATACAAAGCGTAGAAAAGCCAGTGACTTAAACAGTTGGCTTTTTCCACATTTTTTCCAGAATGCCACCCCCTGTTTCTTAAAAGCAGTTTCTGAAAACAGAAGAACCAACATGCACAACAGAATTATTTGCTGCAAATGCCTTCCTTCCTTTGGAAAGGTCAAGGACTTTTCCTTCTTCAATGTCAGCTTTTTACCTTTCACTTTGTTGTGGTCCAAAACACACAGGCCAGCACTCATCACTCACCTCTGGTACCCTCTCTATTCCCAACCTGTCAGGACACATTCCTCACTGCTGCTTTGATGTGTAGCTCTTGCTACGGAGAGGAGCCACTTACCTCTGCTCAAATCTGGTTAGTAGCAAAGATTAGACCAGTACAGAGAACTCAAATCCTCTTTACAATTACACTGAATGGGCGGGAGCTGGGAGCCGGCTGGCTGGCCTACATCTATGTGTGTCTCTATGAGCTCAGAGTGAAGACACATAAGGTGCAGGAGGAGGGGAAGCTGGCGTGTTTTTATGTTTACTTTCTACAGTTGCACTACAAAACAGCTAAGCAACAACAGGTGCCGTCAACTCAACCGACTCTTCTGTATTTTGTGCAGAGTTGGTCAACAGCTGACTATCTGACAGCTCATGATTATTTAATTCAAGCGTCAAACGTTTGGAAAAGCATCAGATATTGCTTTTAATACCTACATACAAATATCAACACAACCACGTACTGTGCTGCACACAAATCACGCACGTCACCTTAAACAACTCCTGCATGGGTATTAAAGCACATCTTGCCCTATTTAGCTTTCATCACATCAACAGTAAACAAAAGCAAGACTGCAGGATCCTGAAGGTCATTGTGAAAAAGAAGAGGGAAAAAAAAAAAAATGAAAAGCAACAAAACTTTTTCTCAAGCCTAAATGAAACATAGAATTTATTTGAGGACATCTAATCAACTAATAACTAAAGGTTTTTTTCAGACTAACAACTACTGCATGAAGCGTGAACACACACACCTGCAGGAGGACACCAAAGGAAAGAGGGTTTCTTTCTCTACCACGGAGGCCTGAAGTTAAGGATTCCTCTTAGTAGTTTAAGAAGCATAAGCTCGGGTGATGACGATGCGGTGTTGACATAAATGCTCCTGGTCGTACGTGCAGTTCTCACTTCCTGTCACTGTTGCAAATTCCTCTACACTGACTAATCAATTTTCATGTCAAAAGTGAACGTGAGGTAAATTAACTCACCACTTTGTAAGGTTCAGGGAAGAGAGGGGAATTTGCTGGAAAGGCCTCTCCTCCTCCCTGCTGGATTTCTTGATTTCTCCTTTCTCTTTCTTTCATTCGGAGCACATTCCGGTCCTCACGGTTCATGTTGCTAATAACACAAACACAACAACAAAAAGTCAACATAAAAACACGCTGAGGAGAGACAATAAACAGACTTATCTCATAGCTTTACAAGGATGGCTATAAAAGAAGCGGTATTATGAAAGTGAGACGTCCATAAAGGAAACACCTGACGGGCCTGTAAGAATTTACCTAAAACTTAGTCTCGCTCAAAAGTGAGGAAACATAGCTACAAAGCATAAACCCTTCAGTTTTCTTTTCTGTGCTACAATAACTTAGTTTGCAAAGTTATACCAACTACTTCAAGTTTCCAGCCAGTCACAGCAAATCATTCGGTCAGATTGCCATTACATACTCGCTACTTTGAGTCACAGTTTTCTTTTTTTTTTTTTTTTTTTTTTAGTAAGCCACAAACTGGACCATCATCAGTGAAACCCCAAACATCATAAACAGGGAAAGGATCACAGAGATGACTTGTGGAGAAAGTAGTCTCTAATAAGCTTAAGCTGCTCCAGACACTGTGCAGTAGCCTACTTCTACTGCAAATAATCTCCTTGTACAGATGGTCAATGTTAAATTGTACCCCAGCTGAAACAACTAATGACCGTTTTTCAATGTTGTCGTACATTGTCAAGTTCATTTACTACAATTTGTAAAGCTGCTAGCTCACCAACTATAGGAATCAAATAGAAACGGTTTTAACATATTGGTTTTGGGGAATTGCATAAAAAAAAAAAAAAACACAAAGTAATTAAGATTAAATAACCTACTGCTCTCAAACTGCAGCTTCAAGCCAATGACTCCATCACTGGAAGCTAAACACACCTCTCTGCCCTTATTGTCCGCCTGAGCATAATGTGTAGTGGAAACATAAAAGTGGACAGCTATCTGAGGGCAGCGTCCTTCTAAGAGGATGTATGGATTGACACCAGAGGGACAAACAACACCAAATGTACGAACAAAGGATTAATCACAGTGTCTTAAAAAAGAAAGATAAAACTTCACATAAAATGTTCATGCCATCTGGAATATCACAACATGGGACTTTGGACAGAACAAGTGAGTGCTCATTAGGAACAGCCACTCTGACAAAGAACAAAACGTGACTGTTGTGCACCTTGTTTAACAGAAAACAACTACAGAGCTTTGAAACCAGAAAGAAGCAAATTATCAGCCAGGCGTGTCGCCTCTCCCTCTAAGTCGACAGCTTCAGGCTCTGCCAGTGACAACAATGATTTTAAGGCTGATGACAGAGAGCGATTATGCTGCAACCACCCGGCCTCCTCCTAGATTATAAACACAACATACAAGGGTGTTTTCAATTCTTACTAAGTATGACTGAAAAGATGAAAAGAAGCAGATGGGAAACCGACTCTGGAAGAGGAAAAAACACTACACACAGGGAAGTCAAACTAAACTATGTCCAGACAAACTAACCTAAATATTTGAAACCATTAGAGTTTCCTAGAAGAATTCACACAACTCTCACATTAAAACTGATCAGGATTATCAATCAACCAGCAATGTTGCAGACTAAATCTAGAACAAAACAGTTCCAGGTGTTTTACAATTTATTCTATCTGGAAGCTTATCAGCAAGTCTAAACAGTAATTTCCCAACCAACCTCTTGACTAAGCCTTAGTCCGTTTTACATCATCAACACCGCGCAACTACAGCATGAGTCATTACACGTAACAGACAACATGATTTACACACTGTCACTGAGCTAAACTAAAGCAGAGCTTAGAAAGCAGCCAAGGCCATGAGACACCATTAGCAACAGTTTTATCAGCAGAGGTGTAAAGACAAAGAAGAAAACATTGTTTGGGTTATCCATCACCCAAACATCCATCAACACCTCACTGTTATCATCTCTGGACTTTATTTGACTCCCAACACAGCTAAGAACGGAGCTTAGACTATACACTGCCAAAAAATTAAACAGACACTTTCAGTGTAAAATTGAATAATAAAGCTGCTACAACTTTAGTGTCTACTACAGCTAACAGTGTGGAAGATTTATTCCAACTGCGTTCTTCTAAATTTTGCTTGATATTATTCATTTTGCCTACTCTATCACCCAGCTGGGTACCAACTAGGGCTGGACAATAAAACGATGGTGATTTATAACAGCGTGAGACACTTCATCTATAACAAAAAGTGAGATAGTTTAACGGTTGCATTAACAAACCCCAAACTCGCTCCCTCGCTGGCTCATGAAAACATAAACCCCCGTAAGCAGTCTATCATATCCCTTGATAATGAAGGGTGCTACAAGTGACATGCAAACAGCCAATCATTTAAACAGACAAATGCCAAGTGTGCTCCCTCCCTGGTTCATAAACAGCCAATCATATCCCTTGATAACAGGCCGTGCTACAAGTGACAGACAGCCAATCACTTAACAGGTGTGTTGTTGAGTTGCACCACCACAACAGAAGCATGTGTAGCAGCAGAGTGTAACCTGCGAGGACATTGTTGACAAAAAGTACAAGTCAGCTTGCAAGTATGGCCGTTTTTTTTGGTTTCCTTAAGACCATCTGTTATCAGAACATTATTGTGTGTGACCTGGTACTACATGTACATGCAAATGAGCCTTTTGATGTCAGTGGGGCTGCATGTGTGAACTGGCTGCTGTTAGCACAGTGCTAAATGATCAAATGCCCCAGGCCCGGAATCATTTGTAAACACAGCTCATGTCAGTTCGGCCCAACTAACTGACTGATCTATTGGCTTTTATTAGTTGAACAGGAGGTTACATCGTAGTATAGCACTAAAGAGAAGACAAGAGGCTCAACTGTTTATTTGTGGTTTTAACAATACTAGAGCATAAATGCTAGTATTTATCAGCCGCCAGTCTCTTTCATTTTGCCCCTTTCCAAAATCAAAATAACTTCACTGCCTCTTTCTATCTTGGTGAAAATGAAAAGCTAAACATGGGCTCCCTCTCCCATGTTGTTGTTTTTTCTCTAGTACTCTGTATGAATAAAAAGCAAAGTGTTCTCCTGGTTTTGAATAAATAAGGAAGTACACCAAGTACCCACATGAAGGAAAGAATGTGAAAATCCTATATTGGTGTTATGATGTGACTGTGTGAATATGGAGAAAGTCTGTCAGCCTGACCTGTTTGTAAGTCAGCAACAAAACGAAAACGGAGCTATATGGAACAACAAATCAAAACCAAGTTCAACACTACCTTTATATGAATAATAAAAAGTTACAAGAGGACCTACTGCCTTTCTATAAATATTGCCACTCATGTCTACAAAAGGACTTTGCCTTGAATTGGTAAAGACACAAAATAAAGATAACCTGTTTTGACCAAATGCAAGAAATCATGTGACTCTGAAGATTAGTACATATGAAAGTTCTATAGAAGGCAAACTTTTCTGAGTAATGAAATGTGGTGACTAACCTTGTTGTGCCACAGTAGACTGATACAAACCCTGTATCAGGAAGTTTCTGAAATTCTAAATGTGCACAAATCATGAACTCATCAAGAATCTTTTTTTCATTTAAACATATTGATTCGTGAAAAACTTTGAACCAAATGCACTTCCGCATACATCGCCTGTTTCCTGCACATCAACCCACGTGTGTACTGTTTACAACATGGTGCAAAGGCAACTGTGTGTGCAAGTGTGGCTTAGCATAAAAAAAGACAGAGGAATGTTATCACTGCGCGAAAACAATGGAGAAAGTTTGTCTAAAGCTGGGCTCACACTACAGGCTTTTTAAAATCCTAACCAATTTTGAAATCAGGTTGCATCACACCCATAAAGAGAAACTTCACAGATGTTCTTATCTCCCAAACTCAAACATGCACACACTACAAGATTTTTATATTATTGCACATCACACACTACAGGATATTATTAATATCATCATGTCAGAGAGAGCAATCAGGGAGCAATGCACCAACTCCTGAGATCTCATGGGGAAGCAGATGCAAACAAAATGGAGACTATGGTGCAACAACATGAGTAAAACTTTGCAGTGAAAAAAAACAAAAGCAGAAGGCTAAACGAGTTTGGTTGAGAAAATGGTTGGGAAGAGGCAGTGAGCATGGGTCAGCAATATGCAGTAGTATGCACACTTACATTGGCCTATTAAAGATGCTCGATATTATTTGGGCGGCCTGATGAGTCTGTGAGCATTTCGGAGGGTTTAAGATTGGATCTGTGAATCCATCACATAACCAGATAATCAGGCCTGAACATTGGTACAAACCAAGGTCCGGCATCAGACCTCTCCTCCAATTGAAAGAGGGATGAATCGTGGTTATACTGGCCCAAAACTCCTGTTGTTTGACCATGGTATTACATGACAAGGCAACCCCTACTCATGGTGGATGGAGTCGTAGTCATAATACCCAAGAATCACCTAATGGCAGATGTCACATAGTGTTACTTTCAAATTTAATCTTTCATTTTTTAAGCACTGGGGGTTTCCCTTGCCAAGTTAAGTGAGGCCCAATTGAGCATATTGTTTATTTCTTTGTGAAGGTCAGTAGCTGTGGTCTGTATAAATAAGATGCGACTCAGAAACCACCAAGTCAGCCACTGTTTACCTGTGGCCTTCAAGAAAACCATGCACTCATCCCTAATCCCAAAATCAGGAATGTGTGGGAAACACCCAGGACAAACATTAATTTCTATTTTACTCATTTAAAGAGCAAACGTTAGAGGCACAGATCATAAAGAAGCCTCAGTTTAAATATTTGGCTGAACCTACATCCAAGGCCCAAGCGCTACAGCGCTAATCAGTTGCCAACATAGTAAGATAGGCTAAGTAGATTGTTTCAAAACAAGGCAAAAAGTCTACCTAAGCAAATCAAGCAAATCACTTCTAACACATGAGTTTCAATGACATTTATTATCATCAAAGTGTAATGGCCAGCAACATTTATTGTAATCATTCAACAGTGTATGCCAAACTGAAAAGGTCAAAGTCTGCCGAGTTGAAAAGGCAGTTCACTCTGTACCTAAATTAATCAGCTCATCTGCCTCTTTCTCAGTCACAACATAACAGCCAGGCCACGTCTTCAACACAAGCAAAAAAAAAAAAAAAAAAAAAAAAAAAAAAAAAAAAAAAAAAAAAAAAAAAAGGGAAGAACTGATGGTTATCTGAGAACCATGAATACAGGACTGGACTTCTGTGACACAACCATTATGTTAAGCCAACCAAACACAAGTTTATATGACATTTTAATAAGACTTGAATGTGTATATATATTTATACACATATATTTGAGTGTAGAGAATAAAGTGCTTTATTCCTACCAGACACCAACAGAATAAGTCAAGCAGCCAACTAGTTGTGCATTTCTTACCCTGACTGAGAGGCCATGGCCCCAACCACTGAAACATTGGAAGGAGGAGGGGAGGAGGGTTCAGAGGATCTCCCAGGGATTCACAAGTATTCTCGTCATGACTTGTTAGCCAAAATTTCTACGGCAACCTCGGTGAAAACAACCTGTCCCTTTTCTAAATGTATCTGTGGGCGTCCAGATGGAAGAGTATAACTACAGTTTCTTTACTCCACTCGATGGTACAATGTATTTCCTTGGAGTAGAGACAAATCTGACTTAGTGAGGGGAGGTGGAGGCTCCTTCTCGGGAGATACCACGTCAGCAAACAGCAGGGGAAGTCACATGCTAGGTGAAGTCGAGAGGCAGCCATAGAATTTGTTTCTGTGTGGTGTTGTGAGGTTAAAGCATGTTCACAAGGTTTAAGGGTGAGCGTGTAAATGTTAAGAGTGAATGTAAGAGAGAGAAAGAGAGATATCTGGCTTGTTTCCTATTCACGTGAGTGCCAGGCAGTCCTGGTGGTGCCTCTTGTCTTAAATACTAAAAGCACTATTGGCCAATTTTAGGCTTCAGCTAAGAGGAAAAACTGTTCTGCAAGGAGCAGAGGAACTTTTTTTTTTTTTTTTTTTAAATCATGGTTAATTAAGGATATGGATTATTGGAAGGAAGTGCAATGCTCAAGACAACAAAAAAGCATAGCTTTGATGATGAGGCATTTGCAAAGACAATCAAAACATGGGCCCATTAAATTAGAGAAGATATATATAAGGAGAAAATAGAGGGATCAAGTCTTAATGCACCTTATTTTACCTTCAACTTAAACTCAAAATAAAGCTGATAAAATTAGAGAGGGTTTAAAAAAGAGGATTAACTGTAAAGAAATACACAACCTTGGTCTAAGACAACCTTAGAGCAATATTAATTTACAAAATATCCTTATGGGCCAATTAGGGAGATCATTTGGGAGGAAATGAAGAGTGAGGGAGCAGACAGAAGGGAATAAATCTCCCCTCTCTCTAAGAATGGAACGGTCCTCCTCGTCCCATAAAAGGACATGTTATTTTACACCACAGGGCCTCTCCTCCTGTGTGATGTCACTGCCCTCAGTGAAACCCAGCCAATCAGAGCTTGTCTTTCCGTCAACAACCTCCCTCCCTACTCTGTCCCTCCCTCCCCCATTATCCCTGAGCACAGGGCAAAGCACCAGTCCTGCCTGTTAAAGAGACAGTGCACAGTTTCCGGCACGCAGGTTGTAACAAACCACAGACATTTTCATCAGCTACATATGATGATGACACATGCTGACAAATGTGTTATCATCACATGTTGCAAGGATTTTTATCTGGTACAAAAACAGCCTCAAAACATATTGTACACATTGCCTGAAACTCTTCAACTTACTTGACACCTTGCCATGATATTTACGGAACATTAAATGTTAGCCTTTTTTTTTTTTTTTTTATTTACCTATAATTATCATTGTTCCTACAAATTGTAATGTTACAACAGCTCCTTTTATCTAGTGCATGTAGAATATATGTTGCATATCTGTCAGTCCAGGAAGAAGGGTTCCCTACTCTTTTGCTCTTCACCCAATACATGTTTTCCTTACCAAGATAAAAGGCAGTAAGGGCTGGTTTATGGTCACACAGAACTAGTTCCTGATACGAACTGCCTTACCATGTTGGAAATCCAGTGTGTTTATAGTCGTTCTGCAAGGGTGCACTAAAAAAAAGGCAGAGTGAAAAGATGGCTTTGATAAAGAGAGGATGGACGCAAAATTGTTCAAAATCGGCAATATTGGCACGTATTTTCAGTCTTTCCATGATAGTCATTCATAGTGTTGCACCAGGTTGTTCATTAAAAGAGCACAAATACTTTTATAACAACTTGTATAAAAACAGCTGGAGATAAAAGCGCAACTCCTTGCTCCTCTCTCTTTCACACAGCTGACCAATCATGCCGTGTGAAGTGTGCGTGAATGTCGTATCGTTGGTTTCAGAAAGTTACAGAAATGGTCCGACACAGAACACCCCACCCCAATCACAATCCTTGGATCCAAAGGTAACATCTTCAAATTGTTTTGTGTGACCAAAAGTCGACATACAGTATCAAAATAATAAAGAGTATTATTTTTCAAACGATGTCTACACTTGTTTAAAAAGATTCCACTTTGAGGATCATGCATAATGACTTTGCCACGTCATTTTATAATCTTTATGACTGCTGTTTAATCATGGTGTATTGCAAGATGAACAAGAGAAAAACGATCCTTAAAACGTAAAACGATTTGACTCTGTTTATAGTCACCTTGTTATGTCATTTTGAAGTGCATAGCTAGTCTATATGATCAGGGCTGATGTTGGAAATGCTGTATTTAATACTTAATCTGGAAGGCAGCCTTTTAACAATCTCTCTGTCTCTGTTTACTTCAGTAGTCAGTTATTTTCAGCACATCAATTGTATAAGCCATTTACTTTTATAAATAGAAGCAGGCTACTACTCATGGTTGATTTAATCAATAACAAGGCTCATAACTTAGCACATAAAAAGCTTTGCGATACAACTGGATTTGTGTGGAATCTAAACATCTCAGCAACAGCGGCAGGTTTTCGACACTGCACCAACTACGATGACAGTAAATGGTTCCAATTTAGCATTAACAGCTCAAAAACTCTTTAGACTGGAAGTTTTTTCATGTGAGAATTTTAGATGCTAAAAAAAAAAAAAAAAAAAAAAAAAATTCCAACCTCATGTTGAGTAAAATACATTTACACAACAACCCTCAAACTGTCACCTGTCATAAATGGTTTCCTGTGTTTCATAAATGCCGTTTACAAAAAATATTTTATAATGTATCTGAACAACAAGATCTCACACAGAGAGGTACAGATGGGCAGCCAGTGGCCACCCTGGTGCTTTTGAAGCAAACCTGCTGACTGCAGGAATTCCAGAGGGAGGGTCCATTCAAATGCTGTAAACCTGCCTCATACAAGCAGCTGTTTGGTCTTGACGGGGGGGATGCCGTCAAGACTATATGCAGCAAGGACAAGGACTTTATCAGACACTGCAAGAAAGTAATGATATCTGAAAATGCAGTGACTTTGAATCTACTACACAATATAATAACTAAGGAAGGAAATGTCTATTTATAATGAATAGGCATAATTTTCTTTTATCTTCTTTTATGTCGAAGTATTTAGCTGAGGATGTTTTGAGGAAGACACTGTCAAAACTAAGATTAAGTCTGGCTGTTCAGAATTCTTTAGTTCTTGCTTCAGTTTTCAGTTAAAACCCTTTAATATTTCTACAAGGCTTCAGATAAGCGTCAATTAACATATCAAAACAAGACTCCAAGTCTTGATTGACATGTTCTCTAAACAACTGCTTATATCCTTTCATTCAGGCAGGTTTGAAGCATTTGAACTGAGTCACTGTCTGGAATGCCTCCACTCAGCAGGCGTGCATTATCTGAATCAGAGGGAGCTGGTAGCATTTACCAATCAGAGCCCAATGCTGTGATGTTCTGCATTTATAAGCTAATTAATCATGTTCATTTCAGAGCATTTTCATATCCAACACCCAGCAAACCTGTTTACTGAGCTGTGAGAAGTATTGTTCTCATTGAACACAAAACTCTGATACTAATGTATACTTGTATCTTTCAAAAACGACAATATAATCCTTTATGGCAGTGATGTCTTCATACCAAGTCTGTAAAATCAAAATAATAATCTTCAAAATATCATCAACAGAGCTCAGAGAGAAAATGCTCTCCCCGGCAGCTTTGACACAAATAACACAATGTTGGGGGAACTTTTTTGCCACATTGTTCATGGAACATGACCCATAACCATCAATTATCTTGCTACATTTCCAAAGAAAGAGTGTCATTCAAGCCCTTCGATGTGCACACAAGTGGTTGACCAATATGGGATTTTCAATGGTTGATGCCGATATTTAGAGAGCCAGGCATCCGGTTGCCAGTATGTAATGCTGATATGTAGTTGTTTTAATCTGCACATTACAACATAACATAATATACATTTAGCACTAGCCAGTAATGGATTTAGATTAGATTTACTGCCATTTAGGATCGGAGATTAATTAATAGATCGACTACTAGTGCACATCAAGCTTGTCAAGAGGCTTTCTGTTTTTTTTTTTTTTTTTGCATGATCCTCTTCATCCGTTTGACTACGGTAAGATTCTAAACAATTCACAACCCCTCCCTTGGCCCTGAGTCAATATTGATACAACATACTGTGATGTAAGTACAGTTTAAACTCAGCATGCTCCAGCAAGTTCAGTGCACTTAGATGACATTGGCTTTCATGCTCTTGGAATAGCTCCATTGTTCTAAAATTGTGAAGATGTTTACCAACATCGTGTTAAAATTCTTGCAGTAAACTGTGAAATTATCCACACTTGATGAGTGAAGCAGAGAACAAGGAACCATGAACAAAAGATGCTGAAATCTTACTAAAACAGACGGACGAGATGTCAGTAATTATCTGAAGAGAATATATCAACTGATATATGGGCAGTCTAAGATGTCTCCTCTTATAAAGAGTTTACGCACAAAGTTATTATTATCGTTTGAATTTAGTTTGACCATTTGTGTAATAAAAAGGTGTAGTGCGAGTGATACCTACTTAACTAGCCTTTGTGCACAAGTCGGCCTAATCGTTAACTGATTACTGATCATTAATGTAGGTGAAAAATAAATTATTTAAAAGAACACTTAACAGGTGAAACTCATCTTAGCTAATTCACACAGGTCTACCCTAAACTTTGTTGTATCAGGCTGTCTTTTAGCCTGAAGCAGTAACGCTTTTCTCCATGAAACACACCACTTAACAGTCTATTACTCACCAAGACATGAATTACCCGTTCCGTAGTTTTGATAATTCTACCTTCTGGAGACTACGACTACCCAGCTGAAACATGACCTAAGCCATTCAAAATGCAAGCATCATGCCAATTTATACTGCACCAAGATTTATCATATACGATAGCAACAATAAAGGTCAAACATTACCCCAACTTTATTTAGGACTCACAAGAATTTCTGTAATGTGCCATGGTTTTCCATATCAATCTTGCTCTGAGAACAGTCTGGACTAAATTTGACACTGTTAGTATCTGAGTATCTGCCTGTCTGCAAATAGAAACACGCTGAACTATAGCTTACTACGCTGAACCTAAAATAAACCTCTGCTTCCCCAGACGCTTTGATACATGCTGCGGCCAAACTTGACTGTGAAATAAGACACCAGCTGATGAAAAATTAAACTGCATGATTGATAAATAACTTCCACTGCATAAGTGGCCGAAGTTAGCAACATTAGTGTCTTTTGAATCAGTTATTACAAAGAAACTGTTCGTTTTAATCAGCTGCATCTCATTGTCTCAGTTTTTTTTACTGTTTGTTACTGATTCAACATTTGTTACTGCCTGCAAACGTTATGCCAATGAATTACATTGCAGTTTTACCTTAAGTACCACTGCTACAATAAACAATGACTGATGTTACAATTTCCCAACCAATATGACAAATCAGTATCACACAGTACGGATCAATGCCATATCTGTGAAATAAAATGGCTTTAATGAGCTTCACCTCCACGGGACTATATAGCCACATGAGAGCTTAACTCACATCCTAGAGAACAAAAGCTGAAGAACAGATGCATGAGGTCAGGACACAGTGAATGGCATATTTTTCTGCTGCGTGAGCAACAGTACAGAGGGATAAAAAAAAAAAGAAAAAAAAAAAGAAAGAGCTGCTGATGTCTGATTAGATTCGGGCTAATTAAACTGGCAGGCTCTGGAAGAGCCTTCAAACAACTTTCTTTCGGCAAGCTTCTCTTTGTAAAGGAAATAAAATTTGATTATAAACTTACAGGCCTTCGCTGAGGACACAAGTAGCTCTTGCTTTGGGTAAAAAGCATTAGCATCTGTACAATAAACAAACTATATGATTGCAATGATTCGTTTTTGACTTCATGTATTAAATTCACTTTCATTATCAAGGGGAGCTGAAGAGAAAGATGATGAGACAAGATAAAGGAGCAACCTTAAGACTTAGGTTAATTCAAACAAGGGCTACTCAGTTTTGGGAGGGCAGTTCTCATGTACAGTCATTTGTTATTGAATAGTCTGAAACTAGCTATTGCTCATTTCCCAAATATTCAGCCTGAAAAATCACACTGTACTACTACAGAAATGTACAATAGATGTGTCAAAGCCAAAGAAAACAGGCACCCACTCCACTGTCCGGAATGGACAAACAAGTCACCATAACATCTCAGCTGAACATGTGCTTGTGCCCTTCGCTTGGCTACAGAGGAAACAGTTATACTAAAAGCCACAGAGCAAAACCTAAACAGGAAATGAAGAGGATTTCACACTGAACTGCGTCACAGGGAGCACAAGCCAGACAGCAGAAACCTTTTATCTGCCATAACACACTGACCATGTTTGCATGGACTGCATTAGTTCTGAAAATCGACTTTTATTACTGTTCATAATAAACAATATTTCAGTAAACAAACTATTAATTTGATTGCTTAAAAACTATTTCATTAGGATCCTGATATTTAAGTATACTGACATTTGGGAGTCACCTAATTTTGTTTGTGTCTCATATGTCTACCTAAGATTCACATGGTGCTTCAACATCTTCACTTAAAATAAAAAGTAGCACTGCAAAACGATGAGCTATTACTTTAACAATAATTTAAAATACCATATGTGGAACTTTTCATGCAATATCAAGTCAGAAACGTTAAAGTTATTATAATTATTGATTTTCGGTCATATCATCCAGCCCTTGAGCATAGGCGAATGGCTCTAAATACATAAACATCAGCTTTCCTTCAGTATTTCAACTGTTTCTGATGCTTTGCTATCATGATACACCTTTTAAGCAAGTTTTTCAAAAGCATTGTTTTTTATTCTGCTCATTTTACTGGTATACATGGGAGTAGATTCAAATGCTATCTATCATCAAACAGTTGGATTGCCTTCTGTATCACAAAATGTTTGGAAAACTCCAGCTGAGAGGCGTATTATAGCTCAGTAAAGCTGTTTACATGTCCTTCAACAATGCAACTTGTAATACTAAGCATGTTTTACAGCCAGTATACATTTCTTATACAGACTGACTTATATCCATGAAGTGTATTCAGAAATTCTTTTACTTGGCAATTTCTTTTACAAAGTAATTTCCGAATCTGGTAAATACAGCAGTTAGTGTCACTGTCTCAAAAAGGAGGGAGGTGTTTTTACTGTCTTAATTAAACATGAAACTAAACTTCATGAACAACTGCACCCACAACTCTAACAGCCTAAGACCTCCATCTACCACCTGACTACAGTTGTGCCAGTTCACATCTACCTGCCATAAAAGAGTTCATGACCTTAGGCCTCCCCCAACAGGATGTGTCAACCAAGATAAACAAGTTGATTGCTCTGCCCTCCTCTCCATGTGCCAAGTGTGCCCTGCTAGATGTACCCCTGCATTAGTGATAACTGTTTAGAGTTACTCTGGACTTATTATGTATATTCTGGCCCTTCCCCCAACTGTGGCACGTAAAATGGCTTCCTAGAAAAGCACATCAGCTGTCCTTCTGCTAGACCAAAGCTAGACACACAGGCTATTGTGCTGCCTTCCTACGCAATAGTAATTTTAAAGTTAATCATTAGAATTTTAACTTGGGACAACTAGGAGTGGCACTGAGAGTAATCTCGTTTGAATAAAAAATGCAGAATACGATGTGCGGAGGTTGCAGGACAACAAACCAAAAGTTTCTGCTAGTCACTGTGAACAAACTGACAATTGTTTTTGGCTTTGGATTATTGAAATAATACTGTTTACGGTAGAAAAACTGCAAGCAAGTAAAATTATTGTTGCTCATACTTAAATTGACCTGCTTTAAGAGTTTAATTCACCAAGCTGAATTGCATATGCACGATAAACAAAGTGAGCAGCGTCTGGTTACCATTCGCACTTATTACCAAATTAATATCTCCTTGTCGATAACATAAATTAGTACTAGTTAGCAAACTTAGGCGTGTATGTTATGTCAACCACGGTTAAACAGATAAAACACAAACATCAGACGTCATGACCTGTTAGCTAACATTACAGAAACAAAAACATGATCACTATCACTACGTTTGCCTTACTTTTCGAGAAGGGGGAGCCTCCGCACTAATAAAATTAACATTTTACCAATATTATCAGTACATCAATCACTAAAGTTTGCTGTCATCTGAACTCAAAAGTAGCTACAAGGTTTATCCATTTAGCAAATGGCTAACTCGCTACCTACAGGACTACCTGCATCTTCGCTTTAGCATAATGTTAGCTAGCCAAATCTGTTAGTGGCGTTTTGTGGCTAGGCTAGCGGCTAGCTAGCCCTGAAACCACTGAAATTTTCTGCGGAAATTTAAATTAACAGTCACTCCAAATGTCAGATAACCACCAAGTAAAGCTAATCACCAAACAGCGTCCTTTGTGACATTCAGCATCCTTACCTCTTGTCTTCTTTTTAGGCCCAAACCATTCTAGCTATTGGAAAGCTCTTTTCTCTTTGTCTTTTCCACTTCCAGTTACACGCAAAATGGACTCAGCAAGACGCTGTAACAGCTAAAATACTAAAACCAAATGGATGGTCTCCATGTTTCCCTTAAAACGCATCTGCACATCGAGCGGAAAACGAAAGGGAATCATTTTGTCTGTCGTTCATTTTATTATTCCTGAACAGAAGTGACTGATAGGTAAGGCTGCTAGCGAAGTTAAGTAGCCAGCAGGTACCACAGACAGGACTGGATGCATGGATGGCAGCAAGCGGTGCTGCCTTCAGCCACTGTCGGAAATTCTTCAAACCAAACCCCTAAGCAAGTTAACGGGAACTCAGTGTTTTTTGAACGTTTTTAAGAGAAATATGGACGATAGACGATTAAATATACCCTTGATCTTGACTTTCAGGTGGTTTATTCACCCTAAGATAAATAATTGTTTTGACAGCGAATAGTAGCAAATATAAATTCTTAGTTACTCAATATTCCAAAAACACCGATAAGAGAGTTGAGTCAAGTCTGAAGAATCATTTAATTGTTTTGCAAAGCAGTAACAGGCCAGCAGATGTATTAATGATATGTATTAATGATGTTGATAACTCCCACGTGACTTGAATGCAACATTTTCCTGTGACGCACAGGTTGCTCAGACTTCAGAACGGAAGTAAAAAGCAGCGTTTCATTGTTCCCTCTTATTTATATTGTGCATCTAATTGTAAATACACAAATAAACAACAAAATTCAGTTGTCATGTGTCTTTTAGCTTATCAATAAATTAATTGAAATTTATTGTACATTCAGTTACACTCATGATTTTCCTTCTATCATACCTTCTATCCATTAAAGGTAACTTTGTGGTACTTAATTTTTTGACATAACACCTAAATTCAAGAAAAACAAGTAAAAAAGAAGTGCCCCGATAAAAACTAATAAACTATCACCCAAAAAGATTAGTGGCGTTTGATAACTGATTTCAGTTATTTGAGCCCCTGATGAATAAAAAAAAATCTGCATATATCTTTGATAGCTTGAATGTGGCATAACAGGCAGTTTTATGATATGCCACACCCAACTACTTCCATCATCATCTTTATTATTATTGTTTAGGGTGTGGTAGGCTAAGAGGCAACAAATTAAATGCAGGAGTTTCAAACTGGATCCTACAACCTAGGACTAAACTGACTAGACAAAACTTGCATTTTAAGCTTAATGAGTATTAATCTGTTTTGCATTTTAATGATTGCAAATAATGGTGAAGCATTTCAAAACACTTTAAATGTATACTATGACAATGGCATGTCTACCAACACTGGCACTGTGAGAGGCTGTTTATGAAAATATCCTATGTAAATTAGTTCATAAAAAGACAATTTATTACAATTTTATTCTCAATTTCATATCTGTAAAGTCATTATAATGCCAAAATAAACCCTTTTACAAAAGCAAATATACAAGAGCCTCCAAAGAAAAAACAAGCCGAGTTTATTTTACAGTGAAACAAGCAACTGCAATTTCATAGCAACAAGACCATTTAACTTCAAACTAATTTAATAACAAACCAAACTTTTATTCAGTATCCTTTAAAAGTTCTCATACTAATGTCTTTTCATTACTAGATGTGGTGTTGCCTTATTAAGGTTGTGAGCTGTACATAATAAATTTGACTAAAAATATAGTTTAGTACAAAATCACAAGATTCAACATGAATAAGCACACTAGTTTCCTCAGATCTTTAAAAAGTACATCCTCCTCAGTAAACCTACAATCTTGAGAAAATATCACATTAGTAGAAGTAAGAGGGGGGGATTTACTTTGAAAACAGAACATATGACACAATAGCCAACTCAAAATAATCTCCTGTTCTCTTTTCATCTTAGTCCATTTCTGTTTAAAAAAAACTGTATGAGCAGTATGCAGCTGTAAGGTTTACAGCCCTAAAAGTGTCCTATCCATGCAGATCCAACCAACTGTGATGGGTTTGAGAAAAAAAAAGTGGACAGCTAAAATTTACTTAGGGAAAAAACAACAAGAAAACCCACTTAGTTATTTATTTCTTCTTTTTCTTCTTCTTCGGAGGTCCTTGATCTGAATCGCTGCTGCTTCCTGAGTCTGAGCTGTCTGAGGACGAAGAGGAGGAGGAGGAAGAGGGAGAAGAGGAAGAGCTGTCATCGTCGCTGTCACTGCTGCTGTCGCTGTCATCTGAAGAGGAGCTGGAGGAGTCACTGCTGTCTGACGATGAGTCACTGGAGGAGCCGCCTGAATCACTGCTGCTGTCGCTGGAGTCTTTAGCCCTGAGAGATAAAGAGCACGGCAGACAAACATGAATACAGAAAACAGAGCGGCGTGTATAGTTGTGAAGCCTCTTGCTGTACCTGTTGTAGTCACTGTGGTGTGAAGAAAAGCTGTGCAGGGACTTTGAACCGTTTCTGATCTTAAACATGCTCAGTTTGCCTACTTTGGAAGTGAAGTAACACAGTGTTTGCAAGGTTGCAAGTGCTAGTCTGTAAGGTGTTTGATTTGTTGTTTTACATTGGAAGAACTGAGAAAATGGGGCAAACATTATATACACATGTACTCTTTCTCTAATCTGGATGTTGTATTGACCAGTGTGGTCACATCACAGGAAAAGTAATCAGATTAGTTTCACCCACAGGGAGTGACACTTTTAGTGCTAAACTTTCATTGATGTGATGTCTCACACATCACTTCCACACATCACCAGCATCTGATATCTCTTGAACGATGGCATCTGCCCCTCCCACCAACACACAAGCATGGCCTGACACTAAAAAATCCACACAGCAGTAAAGTCCACACTGAACAAATAGGCGTTGTATAAACTGTAATACCAGTTTGGTTACATTATTGTGACATTTTTCCAGTCAACAGCCACAATTCAAAAATGAACCTCTGATAATGAAAGTCAGTGGTTTCCACACTGGAGGCTAGCTGCACACACGCCCAGGGGGAAAATGTGGCCGTGGAGTAAAACTGGAGTTAAATAGACCTTTTGTCACAGCAGACATTTAGACTTGGCAAACACAGATGTAGCTAATAACATTATAAATGGTTGCATAGCAATGCAGTCACTGCGGGAACAGAGCCATCGTTAAGATTATTAGTTCCACCTGTGCTTTTCTTACCCCAAGTCAAAACGTGTCTGCTGTGAAAAAAAAAGACCTACGGATCGGATTCATTCAGGAATGATAAAGAAAAAGATGAATGTGGAAGTTAAGTTGTGCTTAAAAGTATAGGACTCTTTCTAGAAGAGATTTTGAAACGTCACAGGAGGAAAAGCACAGGTGTAATGATACAATTAATGATGACTCAGTTTTAGGGTATTGTATATCATATTTGTACCGATATGTTGGCTCACTGTCATGGCTTATTGGGACACATCGTTAACGTTATTACTTCCACCTGTGCTTTTCCTAATACGATAAATCAAAACATCTGTTGTGAAAAAGGTTTATTGCCAACACCTTAAATATTTAGATGCGGTTAACAACAGTAACCTACCCCTCTCAGAAGAATTAGGCACAACCTAGAAAATTTCAAATGTTTTATAAAATCATTTAAAAGTACCTTTTGAAATATGTACAAACAATACAGCCACAATATGATTTTTCCAAGCAGGCATTGAAAGAACTACACAATAAGTGCTTAAGCAGTTTTTAACCAACTGTAGTGGCTCACAGTCGTCAAGAGTCTCCACTAGAGGGAACTGTTACGTCCCATTTCTGTCCACAATGTTCAGATAGACGACAACATTTAGAGCTTTGGACTGAGAGCGGGGCTTAATGCTGGAAAAGTCAACTTCCATCTATAAACAAAGGAGGGGCCCTACCACACAACTTGACCACAGAGCCATCCTGACATCCTACGACAACGATTCTCACATGACTTTCATGTGACTCCAACAACTCACATGAGACCTTATCGACTCTCGTGTGACTATGCGTGCATGACCCAAACAAATTGAAATGCCAAGGGAATTTCAAACTAGACACTATAACTGAAGAAGCCTCTTTTATGAGTGGTATAACATTTTCAGGACCAAAACAATCTGCTGTAGGTGCTTCCAAAGAAAAGTCTAATGCTCCTGGTAATGAGAAAAGAAATGTACAAGCTTTCATGTATCACTGTGTGTAAGTACTACTACTTACTTGCTAATAAAAATATGTAATTAAATGTTTTATTTATATTAAAACATTGTACAATGTTAAAATGCTTCGGAATAACTGAAATCATACTATAAAACCTACAATGTACTTTCATCAAAAATGTAAATGAGTACAATATGGCTTAGAACGTGAAGTGTTTTCAAGTATATTGTACATAAATGTATGAATAACTGTTTCACATCAACACATATCTTGTGATCAGCCAAAACATCAAACACTGTCAAAACATGGTTATTTACTCACTTCTTTTTAATTTTCTTCTCACTGGAGCCTTCACTTCCAGGTCTGTAAAGAGAAGAAAAAGCAACCGTTTTACTGACACTTACTTAAAATAAGCTGAGCTTGAATTGGGCCTATAATCAAAAGAAATAAAGTAGGAATATGTGTTATAATTACGATAGATCAGTCTTTTGGAGTGTAAAAACACATTGTTTCAAGTGTACGCTGAACATCCTAATAGCTTGTCCTTCGTTATGTATGGTGTTATACTGACTGTTAACTTTCACTTTGCCTTAAAGACATTATGACAAGGTGCTATATCTGATCATTAAAACCAATTAACAATGTGCAATATACTTCACTGGTAACTATGACTGAGTGGACCTTGCTTTGGACTTCATATACTCCCAAACAAAAGGCTGATGTATCATTATTTAATTTGTTTTAATCGTTATGTTTTATGTTTATCTGTGTCTGAAAATAATCAGCTTACATAAAGATAAGCCTAAAGGTTTGTTCATTAATTGGATTAAACCAGACAAAACACACCTTCCCCATGAGAGCTGGTTGTGCACACTGTATAGACTGCTGATTTAATACAGAGTTGTCTGCAAAAGTTTGGCCTCTGTTTTTCTCTGCAGTGGTTGTTTCTTTAGACTTCACAGATCAACAAAATATGTAATTTGCCCAGGGATGCCCAAACTTTTGCACACAACAATAGCAGCACATTTTTCATTCCAGCTCAGTAATCAGCAATAATTATGTAAATTATTTTCAGTCCTTAAAAGTGAAATATTGACAGCTGTTAACAAAGTATATTGTATTTATCAGTATGTCCTCTAGGTGGCGGCAAAAAGCAATAACATTTTCCTCTGCTGGTCGGTTAGTTTTTGTACGATGACAGTTTCACAGTAAAGACTTATTTACTCACACATCCTGTGGGGTGTGTTTCTGACTACAACAGTGGCTCCATTTAACCTACAGATGAAATTTTCTTCAGCGTGGGTCCGAAAATGAAGAGTGTTTTTACTGCTCCCTGGTGCACAGTCTCTTACTCCATGGCATCTCAGCTTAGTTTGACACCCTCACTAATCCTCTGATGAGGCAAATTCTCTGACTAAGACAACAATTTCAAACTATTTCAGTCTGATCGCCCACCTCATTCCAGGCTGAATATCAAAGCAGGTGACTGTAAAGTCAAACAGGTGTGAACACCAGCTTCTCTCTATTCAGAGGTTTCTGATTCAAAACTGTTGGCACACAATGGAAAAAAAAAAAAAAGCCCCTTTGCCTACAAATCACTTGAATAATAATGCACAGGATGTTCAGAGGAATCTGATGGGCATTTTATGCTGTCCTAAAGTTGTGAACATTAGGTGCGCACAGTTATTTTCATTGTCGATTAATCTACGGGTTATTTTTTGGATCAGTTGTTTTGGTTTGTAAAATGTCAAAAAATTGTGAAACTGCAAGTTAATATTTACCAAAACTCAAGATGGCATCTTCAAAAATCTTTGTTTTGGATGAACTTACCATTGAAGTGGTTGGCATTTTAGCTTAAAAATGAATAAAATTATTATTAAATCATTGAAATAGTTGCCAATTAATCAATTTGTCGACTATTTGTTCCAGGTCTAATTAGTGCCACGGGTGCTCAGCTCCGAGGCACTCCTCTACAGCTAGAATAGCTGAGAGGAGTGCCATCTATTAATCTTCTGTTTCGGGTTTATTATTCTTCCGCCAAATTTCGGCGCGTAACTCGTCCCGCAGCTTTGAGAAAACCCCGGTAATATATACATCAAAACGTGCGTCTTGATCCCGCAAGGGGTGCTATG
>NW_019525445.1:1515657-1516123 GCF_002814215.2 Seriola lalandi dorsalis | reverse complement strand
ACTCACTCATTTTAAGGAATATCTGAATAAAATAGAGACTGTAGAAACTTCTGGCTTCAGTGTCTGGCACGGTCTTTTCAGTTTTTGAAAAGAAGTAACGGTTTTCTCATAATTTGCAGTTGTTTGAAGCCATGTAGAAGCCAAATTCTGGGCAGATTTTCACATTGCCATGGCAACAGCAGCTCCTGACCTTTGTGCGTGCGTGCGCCTAGCAACCAGATAACCAACTCTCCAAGCTCCGCTAGCTTTACATTAGCCGCATGTTAGGTCTTAACTTACATTTAGTTAGGTCTTAAATATCTAAGCCCATTTACTGCTTCCTTCGTTGCTTTTTTTTTTGTTTTGTTAAAAGAGTGAATGAAGTTGTGACGGTCTCCGCTGAGACAGAGGAGAGGAGAAGCTACTAGCCCTCTCTCGCTGTCACTTCTAGTCGCGTTGCTCTCCTCCCCAGTAATGTTAAATTTAG
>NW_019525445.1:1507347-1515314 GCF_002814215.2 Seriola lalandi dorsalis | reverse complement strand
TGATGGAGGGATGTGACATTGTTTTATATCAGAGTCTTTTATATCAAGACATTTCTCAAAACCAGAGTATGATTAGGGTGACTTTTGAACACTGGAAATAAATCATGTACTCATCCCGGCAGTAGCCCCCGTGGCACTCAAAATTTCCCTGGAATTTTCTAGTTAACATATGCTCTTGTCAACTCGTTATTCTAGGAAAAGACAATAAAATTTTGTAGCTCACTGCGACTCAATGTGTGAAAGTGAAGAGAGTTTGGAGCAGGAGATAACTCATAGAAAGTGACATTTAAATTGTCCCTCTGTAAGAACCAACAAGTTTCTGCTTCAAATATACTCAATTAATAACTGTTTGTCCAGTACAGTATATGGATACACTGATGAAACTAAGGCTGATGGTGGCTCTGTGGTAAAAAAAAAAAAAAAAAAGCCCTGCTGGATCATCCGTATGATATAACTGCACATTTATGTTATTATCTTAAACATGTATTTTAGTTGCATAAAACAGAGTCAGCACAACTCAGCCCTTCTTTCGATAATGGTGAAATGATGGAGACGCCTTACCCAGTGATGCTGAGGGGTTTGTTTTCATTCTCCTTGAGCTTCTTTTTCATCTCAACTGTTCGTGATGGTCTGTGCACATATTTCCGCTTCCCTGTGCATTCGTAGGTCCAGTGTCCCATCTCCAAACACTTCTGGCAACGCACATGTTGTTTGTTCGCCTCTCTGTGTGTAATAAAACAGTCAAATCTGAATGGAGTGCCTTCCCTGCTGATAAACAATTGGATGCAAATATTTTGAACTCCAATCTAAACACCCCAACCTCCACAAACTTATCTTGTAATTTTCCATCTGCTGGGAAGTTCTAACATGCACTTGGATCAATTAAAACATCAATGTCTATTATTTTTCTAATGATGTTAGTGTGTGACTTGCTTATTTCTTCTGCTGGTTTCTCTTGTAAGAGACCCTACATCTGTGTCACTTTGATAATTGGAGCCATTGTGTCATGACTAAGAAAACAAACGGATTAAGTTATATTGTAGAAAATGGTTGAAACCATTTTCCATCAGCAGTATTTTTCATTTGAATATACAATTGAAAGTATTGTCTAATTTATTTCTTCAGCAACATGGAAAATGTGTTTGTCTACTTTATATAAAATTTTATAAACCCATCAAAATTATGCAGAACCATTCCAAAATTATCTACAGAACTGCTTGTGTTTTTACCAAGTTTTCCACTGACAACTGATTTTGGAGTTATTATTGCTGTAGTAATTTTTTGGAAGGCATCTATCTTTCCTACTGTGGTTAATGAAATTAAATTGTCGATTAGCCTATTTCTTACAGTGCGAATGGAAAAGCTTCCAAATGTATAGTATAGTAACTATATTATGGTTAGTGTTAGGGTTAAACTGATACTCTGAATGTCGATATGTTAACAAGATAATAACGATGTATTTTTCCGTATGACCCAGTATTACAGCCAAACACTAATAAATAGAAGAATATTTTCGTCAATGAAGTAACTTGGACTGAAAAAACCCGCACTGTTACTATGACTTGATATATCTTACACTAATCTCGAATAAACGGAGGTCTGTTCGGTTATTTTGGCATTTAAACACATCAAGCAAGTCCTTAAAGGCTAAACAGGCGTTTGCAGACAGAAATCGGTCCGAAAGTTAAACAATAATTCAGTTTTGTAGGGAAAGACAGCGGCGCATTTGTGTTCCCATTCAGCCCTGCAGCGTTCGTTATTGACCACATATATCACACACGGAGCTCGACGGGCTCAATGTCAGTGTCATTAGTGTTTAAAAGACTACTGTATTCACGAAATATGAAAACG
This sequence comes from Seriola lalandi dorsalis, assembly GCF_002814215.2. Lineage (NCBI taxonomy): Eukaryota > Metazoa > Chordata > Actinopteri > Carangiformes > Carangidae > Seriola > Seriola lalandi. The sequence continues at coordinate 1,513,463 of NW_019525445.1, read as the reverse complement.
AAAGAGTTATATTTAGTTAACTACATAATACTTACGCTTGCCTCCTGGCTATTATTCTATGCATGGGAGTCGCCATGCTGCAGTTTACTTTTTTCTCCTTCGTTGTTAACTGATCAGTGCGTATTTCCGGTAAGTTTAATACATCCAGTGCCCCCTGTCGGTAAAGGTGATCTTTGTATATTTTATCAATAACACAGTGTCAGGGCAATATTAGGGTCATTCTTTCATAGACCTAAAGTTACCTTTGTTTTTTTTAACATATGTAATTTAAATTAAAGTAAATCCATACTTTTGGCCATATCAGTCCTAATTAGGTTTTGTTCATTTGTTGTCATTACAATGAAAATAAAATCAAATAACAAATTGTGGATTTTTTTTAAATGAAGTAAATTTTGTTGCTGTAATGTTTGTAAATGAACATCAAAATTATTAATAAATTAGCAAACAGTGGATCTTCTTTAAAAAGAAACAAGAAGCAAGTGTTTTCAAGTGATGTCAGTGGGCTATAAGTAACAGTGAACATATTGAAAATGTTGGACAAGACTAATAATATTTGAGTTTTTAAAATCTTTTTCTTGGTTTTATTTCAAGATCTTCACATACTGTTCCAACAGTTGCTGAGGTTGAGCATTTGTCTGTCTTTATCTGTATCACCAACGCAGTGCACACTCCCACCATTCAACTGTCATTACACCCACCCATATTTACTTTTTGTCAGAGCTGCATGTACATATAATCTTCGCTCCTTTTTTTCATGGATATTTAAACAGTATTTTAATGCCACCGACAAAATAAGTTCAGTCCTTATTTTGTAATCACAAAATGCATACAAAGTAGGGGCCCTGTTTGTCCTGGTCCTCATTGAAATGGTTCAAAAGCAGCATAAGACATCAGGGAAGATCAGCATCTAGATGCTTTGCTTTGGCGGTTTCCCGATTTGCTCTTCTTCTCACAAGACATAAGGTATGAAACAACTCCTCCACATTTACTTGACACAGATCCTCTGTTAACATCCATACCCATGAGCTATTTGAAGTGAGATATCATATCAAACATCTCAAACAAATATAGCCACTCCCTTACCAGAACAGGGGTTTCCATTATGTTGCTTCTCTGAGAATAGAAAGTTGACACCATATTCTGTTCAATAATTTGGTGTCCTTGCTTCTGTTTTTGTGCATGTTTTTTTTTTTTTTATTCTTCTTGTGTATGTTTCTGAGTCTCCACAGTTTCACCTGGAGGCAGCTGCTTAGTTGCCAATTTAAGATAAGTCTTCTCCCTTGTCTGTCTTTTTTAGGTAAAGTGAGGTCTCCCCCTAGTCAGTTGTTCAACTGTGCTCTGCACACACAAGCACAATTTCTTCACATGCAGAGACTTTAATTTCTTGTACAGATTTATTTTACAGTTTTACCATAAGGTGTGGTACCAACCTGAGTTGGATTCTGGCATCCCTATGAAAACACATACAGTAGTGTAATTGTATTAAATAAAATGACTTTCCATTGCAGGGCAAAAAAAGACATTTTATGCAGCTTTTTTTTGACGATTATAGAATATAAAAGATTTATCCATCATACTTTAAAACCTCATTTAGCATATACTGTAAGTACAAAAGTATGCCCCACAGTTGATATTTGTATTCATGTAAATAGTTGCTACTTAATGTTTTTTACCTGAACAAACAATCTGTTGCTCTTTTTGCTGTTTTGCTGACATATACTTTACATTAATAGACACTAAATGTTTGTTTACTGCTTATAAATAAAGTCTTATGGGGGTTTAAAGGTATACTTGTCAGTCACATTTTGGTTTATCTTACAAATGTAAAGCAGCATAATAATATGATGGACAGGCATAGGCATTCTTGCTTCAGTCCTATGCATTGTATTGTATTATTTTGTATTTTCATATTTTGTATTTGCATGTGAAGGTCCATGTGCTGGATAGTATGTGTTTTTAGGTTTTCTTTTTTCCTAGATACACATAGCTTATTGTATGATGTTTTATAGAAGAAATCTAATAAAAGCAATTACTCTACATAATAAATTATGATTATTATTAGTTTTGAAAAATATATCAACCACTATTGCAATGAATATATTGTCAAAATGAATGTGTGGCTTTGGTTTGCTCTGTCAGTGGTAGGCTTTTAACGTATGACTTCATACTTTCAATACCTAGTCTATTTGTGTTTTATTACAGTTGATCCCAGGCAAAATTATATTAAATAGCACTGGAATTCTTTACACGGTGTCCTTTCAGGATAAATCTTAAGCCCAAAAATGATTTCGAAATGTTTAGAAATCAGGATATTTCACCTGAAATCTCGAGTAATGGCGAACAGTCTCTCACATGGTTATAGAAAGGTCCAGATATATCTAGAACTCCGTAATTCTCGCGATGACTCCCGGCGAGATTTGAGTGAGACCACCTTGCTGCTGCAGCCTGCCAGCACAGATCAGAGACACCGGTAATAGTCAGCGGCGTGGATTATGACTAGAAGTAGCCCTACTTAACACAGCGCAAAAGAACTTACTACTCCACCTGACTTGACACCCTCTTAAAGCTGTAGCTTTACATTTGTTTTATTTGTATAAGTCATATTGTAGATACTGCTAACGCTAGAAGACAGACGTATCGCAGAAGATGTCAGTGGTGGGATTTGACTTGGGCTTTCAAAGCTGCTATGTAGCTGTAGCCCGAGCCGGAGGGATCGAGACAGTCGCTAACGAGTACAGCGACAGATGCACACCGTAAGTACATAAAATGCAGATATTTATTATTGGAGTTGCGAGGGAACAACTGTAGGAAAGGGAGGTGTTATTTTCTAACGTTAGTTGTCTCGCCGGTGTTAGGGTAATGCACGTGAATGCAGTTTTACTCACTAGCTACTGTTAGCGCAACTTGCGTACTGTGTTGGCTTATTAATGTGAATTTCAGTGTAAGTAAATTAAGAAAACATTTGTTAATATTACAGTGGCGAATGAAAAACCACGTAGAATTCATCTTTAACACATACAGCTCGTTTACCTACCAGCTAGCTAGTTAGCTAAGCTTAATTTCAACTAACGTTACAGTACGGTTTGAAAACGAGCATTAGTCACCCGGTGAACACGAGCGGGCGGTGTTTGCCTCCCACCAGCGCTATGGTTACTGTTGTTCAGCTCTTGAAGACGAAAGCTCCGTCCAACCGGTGTGCCTCGTGTGGCAAAGAGTGCGTCTTGCCTTACGTGCTCGATGACAACAGCAGCCAATCGGTTGGAACATTCTGGCAATTTTTGTAGTCCCTTTAAGAGTTTAGTCACTTGTCCTGAAGACATACTATTTATATTAATTTATATTGAATTGACTTGTATTAAAAAAAGAGTATGTTTCAAGAATGTTATTATTAAAGTGTTTTTTTAATATTGACCCAAGTTCACCTTATTTGGCTGATACGGCACGCTTTGTACACATAGTAGTTATGGGTCCTGTCAAAATATCTTATGAAATATTATCTTAATGAATTTCAAGGGGTGTTTTGATAGGATATTAAGGAAACCACCCCTTCACGAATATTTCTCATAAAGATACGTTGATTTATATCGTGCGATATTTTGTTTTTTCCTTGATTTTTGTTTTCATTACAGGTTTTGAAGATCAACTCAGGCTTTATAATAAGAAGTGTGAAATTCATTGTTTCAGATTAGTATTTGTAAACTAATTTTAAATAAAAATGTGAATAGCAAAGAATGATTCCTCAAACTGGTGGAAAAAAGAAAACGTCCAGAACATGCAGTTTGATATAGTTTTAATACTGTACATACAGTAAATAATATTTTTAATTTAGTTAAAACTGCCATTAAAACTTCCTTAAAGGTCTTTTAAAGAATTATCTGATGTACATACACTGGTTAAGTTTTGATAAAATAGAGAGGATGAATAAGAAACATTAGCGAATAAGATGATACCTTCTTGAGGATTTTTAGTATGGTGACTCTGTGTGATGACGTGTTTGGTAATGTCTGTATTTCAGAGTTGGGAGAAATCATGTCAACAGAAACCGTAACGTGAAATTATGATCTTAAATTGAAACCAACATTTATGATAGTGAGGGTAAAGGAATTTAAGGTTTAAGGAGCCGAAAACACCACATCATATAACTTACTACTCTGTTCTTGGGTGAAGTTGTTGCATTGACCCATCGTTGACATCACCAACTGCACTTGTGTGTTGACATCAACTGTAGCTCTGAGTATGACGATTATTAAAGGCATGTTTAGACCACAGCCCGCTGGGATACAAGTGGACTGACCACTTCACTTCAGACTGTGTTTATATAGTATTGAGTGAACTGTGATAGATGAATCTTAATAAGCCTGTGTGCAGCCACAATGTTGAAAGAAAAAAAAAAGGAGAGTTGATATTTTTCTACATTGTGAAAGATTTCACATTTACATTTGCTACTTGTAAGCAAATATCTTAATAAAGTTGAAACCTTGATCATAGTACACATTTTATTTTACTTTTATACAAACCAAAACAAACTGCTAGTGTTGTTACTGCTCACATGGTCTGTCAAGTTTTATGTGGGTTGGGCTCTGAAATGTCATGACATGTGTAGACATGAGAATTACACCATGTAACAACTAAACTGGGGAGCAAATCTGTCTGTATTTGGGGTGTATTTACAAATAGATCCATGATTAAAAAAGGAGCTTAGGGTGCTTGTTCATATTAACATGCCAGGGTGTAGCTTAAAATTTTGTTTTGGTGTCTTCCAGGTCATTTGTATCATTTGGACCACGAAATCGATCTATAGGAGCAGCTGCAAAGAGCCAGGTAAAATCAGTCCCTTCACTCTGACATTGTCCTGAGTTCTCTGCATTTAAAATGCAAACATTGGAAACTGCATTAGGCTTAATGCTCATTATTGTAACTTAATTTTCTTTCATTTTCTCCACTTTTGCTTCGTTCAACATGTCCAGGTGGTGACCAACTGTAAGAACACAGTGCAGGGCTTCAAGCGATTCCATGGCAGGATGTTCTCAGACCCCTACATCCAGTCAGCCAAGTCTAACTTGGTGTATGATCTGGCACAGATGCCCTCTGGATCCACTGGTATTAAAGTAAGATTCAGAATATAATGGTGCTCCTTCTGTATTGGAGACTATATAGATAACCATAAACAGCACAAGAAAAAGTTGCAGTCTTTTATAGCAGATATAAAGCATGTTAAAGTAAGACTTAAGAACCAGGGTGTTTATTGGCGGTACTGTACACTGAACTAGGCCAATCCGAAATAAAAAAGGGACAGGCATAAGAAATCTAGCAGAGAGAAAACATAAAAAAATCACAATAGCTCATTCCAGACCATATTGCTTTATCCAGTATTACCTACTGTGAAAGCAGTGCCTCACATAATGCTCTTTCCTCTGAATCATAACTGTTCTACTTTATTTTTCCATTCTAGCCAGTCCTCTATGCTAAAAGCAGCCTCTACTACCTCTCTCTTAAGTAGTTATATTTGTTTTTCTGACATTTTGTCTCTTATGACAATATTCTGTGTTAAAAAATGATCATAGCATTATCTGAACCTTGCACTTAGCTGAATGTGTAAACATGAAAAAATTACTAATTTCTGGTGTCATCAGGCAGCTAGTGTAACATCCAAAACATACCCAAAGTTCTTGTAAGGATGCAAATGACAGTGCTTTGGCTTTCTCACTGCAAACAGATAGCACGGCATTTTGTTCTGTCCCTGTGGACATAATTAATGTGAGTTCTAAAGACAAATAAGAGTAGAGTAAATGTCAAATCAAAGGCGACTACATCAACCTGTTGTTGCCCCCAAAATCACCCCTAGCATTAAGAATATTCAGCTTACACTTTTACATATTTTATTACATTTACATATTTTTCTTTCCTAGCTGTTAGAGAATGAACCATCTTGTTTTGTGAACGCTCTATCTGTTAAGATGCTTTAATAGAAACTGGAAGCCGTATTTAATCGTGTTTTAATGCATTACCTGTTTGTTTTTTGTCATTTAAATCAGTTTATACATATGTGTGGAAGTATGTTTGCTGTTTCACATTTAATATTCTATCAGCTTATTATTAAAATGATATGTTTCGAG
>NW_019525445.1:1417756-1506328 GCF_002814215.2 Seriola lalandi dorsalis | reverse complement strand
TTTTTTTTTTTTTCCCCTCTCCCAGGTCCCAAGCTACTTCACTGATACAGAGCGGAGGTCTGTCATGGATGCAGCTCAGATCGCAGGCCTCAACTGTCTACGACTAATGAATGAGACCACTGCAGGTACATGGAAACACAGTAAACTATATGCAGAACAGGCACCATCTGAATCATTGTCGTCTAGTTATCCATTGCTGGTCTTTTTAACCACGTATGGTAATTATGACACTGCTGTGAGATAACATCTAGATGCTATTTTGTGTGAGATATGTTTTCATCTCCTGGAACAAGTCACTCTATTAAAGAAGCTATGAAAAAGTATTGAGTTGTCAAGTGTATGGCCAAATGTAGTCTGCAAATGATTGCTGAGTAAAAGTTTGAACCATGCTCAAGCTGTAAATCCATGTACATATCACATTGGTGCTACAGCATATTTTCATAAAGGTTCAGAAAATCTAATTCATGTTTTAGTTACAGTGACACAGATGGATGTCATGCAGCTAGACCTAAATTTTATTCATTTGTATTTATTCCCATTCTGGAAGTGACACTTGTGTGTAGGTCAGACATAGTTGAGCTCAGTACACTTGAAATGCAGCATGCTAACTGGTATACTGGTACATACAGTGGTCAGAACAAACTAACACCATATTATGCCTGTTTGTTGCAGTGACTCTGGCATATGGCATCTACAAGCAGGACCTGCCAACTCCAGAAGAGAAGCCCAGGATAGTGGTGTTTGTGGATCTGGGCCACTCCGGTTACCAGGTGTCAGTTTGTGCCTTCAACAAGGGAAAGCTTAAGGTGAGTAATGAATAATTTGTACCCATTTTGAAAAACAACACTGAAGGGGAAAAGCTTTTAGGGCAGGTTATGACACCACAGCATACTCTAGGTTCTTCTCGGGTTTGGCAAAAAGTTGGTCATTCTTTTTTCCTTATGTGGGCACAGACAAACAGAATGGTGAACAGTGCTGTGTAGTGATGATTTTTAATCACTTGTTCATGGTTATTTCACTGCGGTGTGAAGAAGGATGTAACCTATGAGTTGAAAACATTCGATCAGAGCACACAGACATTGAACCCACGTGTTGTACTTATTATTTATAAGAATTTTGTTTTCCCCTTATACGGTATGTTTGTTGCCTTGTAACAGACCCTATTTCCAAACCAGAAAGAAATTAGTTTAAAAAAAACATTTGCTGGTGCTTTACACCAGTTGCTACACTTCACTGCCTTGGTTGTTTTAATAATGTGAGAATTTAATAGAAACAAACATTCTCTGACTGTGGTCAATTTATTTAATTAAGAAAACATTTTACCTAATATACCTAAGGTTGTTTAAAAGCATCTATTATAATATAATCAATAATTGATATAGTACAATATAAGTATTTATCAAGCTATTTATCCATTAGTTTAATAATTTACCCCTTCTCTCCCTCCACCTCCAGCTCCTGGCTACAGCGTTTGATTCAGAGCTCGGCGGGAAGGACTTTGACAACATCCTGGTCAACCACTTCTGCGAGGAGTTTGGAAAGAAGTACAAGCTGGACGTCAAGTCCAAGCCCCGAGCGCTGGTGCGGCTCTACCAAGAGAGTGAGAAGCTCAAGAAGCTGATGAGTGCAAACTCCTCTGACCTGCCTCTCAACATCGAGTGCTTCATGAACGACATTGATGTTTCCGGCAAACTTAACAGGTGAGCTTCAAAGTTACTTTTATTAAGAGGACAAAACCTGCTATGTAACAGCAGGTATAACCAAAATCTTAAATGAGGGCTTGAGAAACACTATATTTTGATTTGTTTGTTGCTTTATATTAACAAATGAAAATAAATAAAAAATTGTGAAACAAAAATACATGTGGGTGTCTCCGAGTATGTGTTAGTCTGTATCTATTAATAATCTATGACCATGTGTCCCCAGAGGTCAGTTTGAGGAGATGTGTGCGGGGCTGCTGGCCAAAGTAGAGGGTCCCCTGCGCAGCGTCATGGAACAAGCCAGTGAGTACATATTACTTAAATAGCAGCTGGACTATCCCCGTAAGCACATGGCACACTCGCAAAGACATGGTTCAGTCATGTGCTTTGCTGAGACAGCCCTTCCCTCCGGACACTGGCGACATGCCTGCCTCCCTCTAATCCTTCCTTACTTCCTCTATGTCTTGCTCTTGCTTGTCCATTCTAAAAGTTTGCTGTTTTCACTAGGTACTACAATGTCCCATGAGCTTCTTTCATTCAGACTAAAGAACTGTTCACACACTGAGCACTTTGTCATTGTATTTAATGGGAGTGTTTTGGAAAGTGAAGCTGTGACTCTCTAAACTCAATAAGCCTGTTTTTGTATCGTTCTTACCACCTGCTTCCTGTACCCAGAACTGAAAAAGGAAGATGTCTATGCAGTGGAGATCGTCGGCGGTGCCTCCAGAATCCCCGCCATCAAGGAGAGAATCAGCAAATTCTTTGGCAAAGAGCTGAGCACTACTCTGAACGCAGACGAGGCTGTGGCCAGAGGCTGTGCCCTGCAGGTACAGCTCACCTGTCCTCACCCAACACTTTGGTCCTGTTAACGACTCACGCAGGAAACTCACCTTCTGGTAGCTTAGATAAGAGAGTAGAAGAAAGATCACACACATTCAATTTAATTTAATTTTTCACTGTTGGTCAGAATAAGATAGCAGCTTCAAGACAGAACCTTGAGCTTTGATAACTTATATTTTGTATTTTTCTTTCTCTTCTCCTCAGTGTGCTATCTTGTCACCAGCATTCAAAGTCAGAGAGTTCTCCATTACAGATGTTGTCCCCTACTCTATCTCCCTAAAATGGAATTCAGCCGCAGAAGAAGGACTGAGGTACGATCTCTGTCGGTGTCACATGAGGACATCTAATGAGGAAATGCAGTTAGGACTTTGTTTAAATTCATGTTTGGATCACACAGAGAAAATGGGGAACCTGGGGCTTTAAAACCTGCTTTACTGTATATATGAATATCGGTGGACTTGGGGGCTTTAATGTAGTAAGTGTTATACTGTCAATTAGCTTCTTCAAGCAGAATAATTTGTTGTAATTTGTTTTGACCAACTGTATATAAAATCATCTCTAATATTCTCTAATCTAATCTCTAATATTGAATTATGATTTAACATAATTTATAAACCACCCTGAAGTCTGCAGACATGGGAAAATTATTTTGTGATCAGATACGTTTATCCTTACCTGCAGGATTTTCTGCTACACCTGCCCACACCCACAGTCCGTTTGTACCACACAAACCCACTATCTGAAGCCTCTGCCAGTTCCATTCTCAGTTTACCAAATCATTTGTAAATCCTGACTGCTAACCAACTCTGGTTAAATAAATGGTTTGTGAGTCTCAAAGTGACTTCACATATGTTTCATAAGCTGTTACTAAAAAAACCTCTTGTATCAATTGCTGCAGATGGACCTATGAGCCAGCCCACCTCATGTATACCACAGTGACATTTTCCACATCGATACAAATCCTTGATCTAAGTTGCAAGATTCTGTTTATGAAACTTAACTTGTCTCACTGACCTCTTCCTGTTGTGTTCTCACAGTGATTGTGAAGTTTTCCCAAAGAACCATGCAGCTCCCTTCTCCAAAGTTTTGACCTTCTACCGGAAAGAGCCCTTCACCCTTGATGCTTACTACAACAACCCCAAGGAGCTGCCCTACCCCAGCGACACTATAGGTACTGCAATTTCAACTTCATTACTTGTAAGAAAAATGTGGTCAGAATGAATAAGGGCATCAAGTATGTTGTATTTTTATTTACTTTGGTATAAAAAATTAAAAATCAGTAGAGATATAACTAAGAATAGTTTCTGGAAATATTTTGTTTTTATTAATTTAATCTGCAGTTTGTAAGACAAACCGTCCAAAGAGTGCCAGTTATAAGTAACTTATGGACAGTTAATTTTTAACTTTGACATATGCCCCTGCTCCATGCTACATTTGTTAGCTCCTAGTTTTGAGTGGTTGCAGTTAGTTCTACAGAAAGAATGATGCCAACCTTGAAGTATGTGTGCAGTAATCAACCAACTTTAATCATCATTTGATAACATGCTAATGATTCCTACAACGAGTTCAGCGTAACTTCCTGCACGTTTGCTATTTTTATTTTTGTATTTGTACTTGTGCACCTTCCTCGTTGACATAATCGCAAGTATTCTCACCCGTTCTAACCTTTCACCCTTTCCCTCGCCTTGCAGGCCAGTTCCTGATCCAGAATGTGGTTCCTCAGGCGTCTGGGGAGAGTGCAAAGGTCAAGGTTAAAGTTCGGGTTAATGTTCATGGTGTGTTCAGTGTATCGAGTGCATCGCTGGTAGAAGTCGTAAAAACAGCTGAGGGGGAGGAGCCGATGGAGACAGAACAGACAGCGAAAGAAGAGGAGGTGTGTACTGTGTATTTAGCACTGGGTGTATGATACAGTGTGTGTGTCTGTGTGAGAAAGAGACAGGACTTACTCCTGGCTTGTTGTATGCCGTTTGCTTTGTTTGCACATCAGAGATCACTTTTCACACAGTATTTCAGTCTGACCACACCTTGGTTTTTAATAGTCAGTCTTGTCATAGCCATGGAATTTAGATTTCTTGCCTTAACAAGCTTAAGACAGCTTCAAGGGGTTGTATTTGATTATCTCTAATACCTCTTTGTAATTTGCAGGTTGTTTGTCATCATCTGTGCAGCAGGGCCAACAACCACATTTGCATTCAATTGCTCTTTTTAATGCGGAATAACTCTTAATCTGATTGAATGCAACTCGAAAAGCCATGAGTATAAACTCATGCGAATTAATGCTGTCGAACACGATACTTCTGCAACAAGTACTACCTGTGAGAGCTTTAAAAAACATAATTGAGACCAAGAGGAGTTTGTGGTGTGATGAAAGGCAGCCAACACAAAAGGCATACTCTTCAGAACGGAAGGAAACCAACCAAAATGATTTGGACAAACCTATCTATGTTCGAACTATCTGAACCCAGAGTTGGATAAAAACGGCCACAAAATGGCAAATTTAATATAATCTATCTATTTCCTTTCTTTTGTTACCTTGTGTCAGAACAAAATGCAGGTGGACCAGGAGGATCAGAAACTTCATGGCGGAGACAATGGAGACAAGAAATCAGAGACGGAGGAGATGGAGGTAACCTTGTGCAGGCCAATACACCGAAATTTACTCAGTGTTTTTGTGATATTATATATAGCAGGATTACATTGCTTTCTACCTTTGAAAGGAAGTCCACTTGTTGTCAGTGTAAACAAATACGCACTTACAAAGTGTTACAAAGATGTTATAGTGAAAATTTAGTGTGGCTGCCAATTCAGTGAAAATGGAGAGATAACATCAGTGTCACCAGTGTCATGTGTAGAACAAACCTGGACAAAATTTTCCAGTGTGTCAGCATTTTTGGTATTTTATCTAAAATACCTATTACTAAAGAAGCCAAAGACACACCCGACATTACGTAAAATGTTAACATTGCCTAAATGTGCCAGACCCAGAATGTTGTTCTAACAAGTCTTGATGATCTATTTTTGAGAAACAGGACAATGAAGTCTAAAACAGAATTCTGCCATTGAAAGACATAATATAACCTAAAAATGATCAAATAAAATAAAATTTAAATATTATGCACCAGTGTAAAAAGAACAAAATAGATCCAAAAAATAAATTCTAGAAAAGTTAAATCCATGGGAATCTCAAGGCCCTAAAGCTTTTTCAGGTTGAGGACATAGAAACTATGTAAAATACCACTAATGCAGCAGACTAAGCAAATTTTCATCGCTCCTCTTTCAGACAACAACAGAGGACGCCAAGCAGGAGAAGAAGAACGACCAGCCCCCTCAGGCGAAGAAGCCCAAAGTGAAAACGAAGACAGTGGATCTGCCCATAGAGAACAAGTCGGACTGGCAGCTGTCCAGTGAAGTACTAAATATGTTTGTGGAGAATGAGGTAATGCTCTAAAAATCACCAGGAATGTCTAGCACGCACACAAAGTATTTGTCCAAGCAATGTTCTAGTGAAACTTACTGGCCCTGGTTTTTATTTAGAACGAAAAAGCAATGACTGTTGGCCATTTTAAAACTTACAATAGCTGTGCTTTTTCTAATGATATGATAATGACAGGATTCTCTAAGACCGCTTAAGGTTAAAATCTTGATCTTACACTTAAGTTTACTTTTAGGTGCCATAACATGACTGTAACATTGCATAAGGGTTTCAGTTGTTCTTATTCTTATTTTGTACATTAAAAGTAATTTTTTTACATAAAGGTATATGTAAACTTTCTAGATCTAAATATGATTCAAATATTCATATTATTGTTTGTGTGCACTGACTGGCAACACTTTCACTGTGATTCTTCCAGGGTAAGATGATCATGCAGGATAAGCTGGAGAAGGAGAGGAACGACGCAAAGAACTATGTAGAAGAGTACGTGTACGACATGAGAGACAAACTGCATGGAGCCCTGGAGAAGTTTGTGAACGAAGCTGTGAGTATAGATCACTTGAGGCCTCTAGATGGCAGTATAACACATGTTAACAAACATCTTCTCATCTTCTCTAGAAATGAGCTGTTAGCAACAGATAAACTTTGGATGGGTTTAAACCTAAAATGCAAGTACGAAGGATGTATTTCATGCTTTGAAATATGTGAATTTAATCTAAGTTTTTTTACAACATGTAGGATCGTGATGCGTTCTCATTAAAACTGGAGGACACGGAGAACTGGCTGTATGAAGATGGAGAGGACCAACAGAAACAAGTTTACATTGACAAACTTGCTGAATTGAAGGTAACCAGGAATGCATGCATTGTATGACTGGTGAGTTTTTACTACTATTTTAAAGGGTACTTGGAGATTTTAGGAGGAAATAATTCAGCTTTGGGAACATGTGGTCAGAGTAACAGGTGGCAGTGACAGTACCAAGGTTACAGGCAGTTATTTATTAATTTTCTAAAGGTTTAAACATGGCGTTAACTACTTGTAGGGGATATATATGTTTATCTACAGTTTTCCTTGTTTATTCCCTTGTTAACAAAAGGAATAATCTTTAGTAATTAATTTGTTTTGTTATTAACTGATTAAAAGATAACGAACTGAAATAATTCTTGAGTACTTTGACTTGTTGGACGACTGCTTGAATAGACACGATGCTCTTTTCTACAGAAAATGGGCCAGCCTATCCACGAGAGATACATGGAAGCTGAGGAGAGGCCAAAAGCCTTTGAGGATCTTGGCAGACAAATCCAGATGTACATGAAGATCATTGAAGCTTACAAGGCAAAGGTAAGCTGGCACAGAGAGCGGGTTTGTTCACTTATTAAAGTGATTGCTTAGTTGGAGTTTGTTGGTGATATATTAGAGCAGCACCTTTCACTGACTTCATTACTTCAGAGGTCTTGTAGGTGAAATGTATATATATGAAGCACTAAGATTATTTTAAAGCTATTTTAAGCGATTATAGGCTCGGTTATAATCACTTCCATTTATATCTTCTTCACTCACCGATATGAGCAGTCACAAAACGGGTTTCTTAAATTACCTGGGATTCTCTCAACAGGATGAACAGTACGATCACCTGGATGAGCTGGAGGTGACCCGGGTGGACAAGCAGGTGAACGAAGCCATGGTCTGGATGAACAGCAAAATGAACCAGCAGAACAGTCAGGACCTCACCCTGGATCCAGTGGTAAAAGTTGACGAGATCAAGGCCAAGGCTAAGGTACTGAGAAAGCACACATACACACTAAACGCCAAAAATGTTTAGGTAAATTGTTAAATAGGGGCTTTATTTCTCAACATCATCTTCGAGTTAGCCTTGGAAAACCAGCCTACAGGCCCCACTGTAATCATTGTAGAGTTCAGTAAGCATTTTATTGGGTTTAGGGGTAATGTAATTCACACCAGATTTGTGAGTAGTCTGGTTTCCTGCAGCCTTAATATCTAACACAGACACATGAAATTAAAAAGGAGGGGAGAAATGGAAAAAAAGTACCTACTTTTTCAGTGGGACCATCATTGGAGTGTTGCTTTATATTGTCATGTTTGTACATGAGAATGCAACTATAACAAGTAATCAAGGTAGTGCACGATCGTGTGATTTTTTTCTAACTTTTTGCACCCGGAGACTGTGACAGTCAGCTTTTCCTCCATGTTGTTTAAAACTTTGTACTTCCGTTTCCTCTGGAATCAAAATGATCAATATTGGCTCTCACTTGTTGCTTGCACAATGTCAGAGGAAATTTGCATAATATTGAGCGTTTCTCAACTTCATAGTGTAGCTGGATGCTTTTTGAATCTGTATGTGTTAATGTACTATAAGCCCTGCTGCGATTTTGTAGTAGCAGCAAAGAAGTGTGAAATAGTAAAACAAGTCTTCATTGTACAAATTGGCTGTAGAAATTGATGTAGCTTCATTTAAAACTGATCAAGTGAGCAAAAATGAAATCTGAAATAAACCCTTTTTCTACTGAATTCTTCCTTTTTCCCTGTTCAGGAGCTTTATACAGCCTGCAACCCTGTGGTGTCCAAACCCAAGCCCAAGGTGGAGCCTCCTAAGGAGGAGAAGACAGAGAACGGACCAGTCAATGGACAGGAGGGAACAGAGAGCCAGCCGTGCAACCCAGACAAAGCCACACCTGCAGGGACGGAACAGGAAACAGCAGAGAGCAAGCTCCCTCAAATGGACATTGACTAACTGTTGCAGCTGCTGCCCCTGAGCTTCACCTCCGTCTGTCCTGCTACTCGCCCCGATTCTGTTGTTCTTCTAAGATTGTTATTGATGACACAGTAGCCTCTCTCTCTTGAGGACACAGACAGCAGCATCCCTTATCAGTACTGTTCATCAGTTGGTCTCCTCGGCATGTCATTTCTCGTTTTCTTTGATGAATACAAAAATATTGCATAATATTAATATTGAATGGACTACTTTGACATAAAAGTTGTAAGTGTGGGATGGAAACTGCTTTCTCTGTGTTTCTTTGATGGCCATTATGTTAAAGATTGTTTTTATTCAGCAGCTCCTGAGCACATTTAAGCCAAGAATGTCCGATTTGAAGAACTGAAAGCAAAGTGGTTCTGTAGAGGAAAAGTAGTAATAAACACAGGATTCATGAAAATGTAAAATATTGCAGTATGTCTAAATAAGGTATAGATACAGTGGCTCTTGTAAACGAACATGGATTGTTCCAAATTGTACATGACAAATAGTGCATTTTTTTCACTACAAATAATTGTAACTGCTGAATTATTATGTATTTAGTTTAATAGGAAGGATGGAGTAATTGAGTTTAATTGTACTGTATGTTGAAACTAGATACTACAAGTTACTGTCATGCAGTATTTCATTGTTTGGCTTTTCTCATTCAAAAGCAATGGTCCGTCGGTTGTTCCCTGGTAGCCTTGTATTGTTTTTTTTTCTACTTAACAGTGTGAATGCTGGTCTAACAAATCACCTTCTGGGTGCTGCTGTTGTTGCCACGTCACAAAAAAAAGCAAAAATAAATCTTGTCCAAAAAAGCATATGATCTCAGAAATGAGTTATTGACATAGAATAGTCATTTATTGTTAATAGTGAACACAGTGGCTTTCACCTGCCTTCAGATTTTTGAGCAGATGAATGGAGTTTTCAGTTATTGGTTGGGATTGAATACCCAACAACACCATATAGCTCTGGAAACTGTAGACATTTACTTTTGGGATAGTGCCTTTCACTTGTCATGAAGGACACCTGTTAATGACAGCATAGATATGGTAGCTAGTCCTTGCTCTACCCTCCTTGGTAAAGTTGATGGTAAAAATTTTAGTAATTTTAAAAGAAAAAACAAAAGAAAGGTACTGGTTCCAATTTCATTGCTGGTTTTCTTAGTCCTCTGTGATAGTAAATGTAATTCAGACAAAACAGTTTAACTATGATGACCTCTACTGTGGAAAGATGAGATATATACATTTCTCACAACTTGATCATTAATCAAGAAAAATATATTAAATGACTAATTCCTCCTACTCCATAACAGAATATGTATGTCATTCCTGTACTCATATATTAACTTAAGTCAAAGTTCAAAGTTTTATCAGCAAAAGATGCTTGAAGATTCATAAGTGTACTGATCATGCAGAATGGCCCCTTTCAATATAAATGCATTATATTTATAGATCGTATATTCTGCAGCTAAAAACTGAACCTGCAAAGTAACTTCGGCTCCCAAATAAAGTGAAGTAAAAAAGTACATTAGTGGAGTTCAAGTGTATAGTAGAGCAAAATGGAAGTTCTCAAGTTCAGTAGTGTAGTCGTAATTTCCTTTTTAGCAAAGTTTGAATGAAGGAAGAGAGAAACAGCTACTACAGCTGTAGTACCGGTGTTGCCAGATTGGGCTTTTTTCCGCCCAGTTGAGCTACCTTTTATTTAAATGGACTGATAAAAAATCATTTGGGTGGACTGATGCTATTTGGGCTAGTTTTTATATCGATAAGGCTCTATGTAAGAGGTTCAAATTGTAAGGGATGTGTGGAGGGAGGGACAACAGGCGAAGATACTGTGTGAGGTGACAGCGACAGGTGGCAGCTAATCAACGGAATCAACAGTTGGACTGTGCATAGCCAGATTAACCTCACAGAGGCCCCTATTGACTCCAACTGTAGTTTACATGACACCGTCCTTATTTCCCAAAAACAGACCAGTACTCTAGAGCTGAAATTACAAGTTGATAAACAGAGTAGTCGATTGAAAGAAAATGAATTTAAAACAGATCTGATAACCGATTCATCAGTAAACTCATTTTCTAAGTAAAATCCCCAACATTCACCTGTTCCAGCTTTTCATATGTGAATTATTGCTAGTTTTGCCAGTTTTCTACGACAGTGAAATCAACATTTTAAAGGCTTCCTTTACGACAATTTGGTCTAGGCTCTGATTGGGTTGCTGTTTGTCAGTCAAACCTGGCAACACTGCAAACAGCTTCTACAGTCATGACCCGGTCAGAGGGCAGAAGTCAGTAGTACGTGGGTCGGTAAGAAGGTAAGAAATGCAGTGTTTTCACATTATTACAGGTTATAACACCCTTTTTGATTAGTAGTTCAGGAGAGGTGGCAGTATTTGGTGCTACCGAGAAGAATAGTTACAGCAGGGCCGTGCTCCGACTGTGGCCATAGCCACTGTTTACATTAGCTAACAATGCTAACTAGCTTGAACGCTTTTGCCTACCCACCTGGCTAGCTTAACTATCTCCCGGCGTGAAAGTCTGCCTGCAGTGCCAGCTCGCCGATAGACGACCACAACAATAGCCACTGTAATTTAGCCGACTGTTCGATTGTCACGAAACGACAACCACGTCTAATGTGAGTAAAGTAAACTTATGTTAGCTAGCATGCTAGCTTTGGGGCTACCTTGTAGCCCAAAGACAGCTATAGCAAAATGATGTTAAGTCACAACAAAGTTAAAGTAGTCGTGTGTGGATACACTCAGTAATCAGTTTATTAGCTACAACTAACAACTACCAATGCACTATAATACAGCAGTCTTGAAATAAAACCTGTCTTCATGAAGATTATTATGTGAAGTATATGTTGAAACTATTTTAAAGAAGTGTTGATTCGACTCGGGATGTATTGTGCTCTCTAATTGTTTGTGTTGTACTTAATGGTACCTCTAATGAAGGTAAGATTTATTGCAGGATTGATGTATTCGACTGTAGTAGTTTTACCTAGGTATACCTGATAGACTACCAATTTAGTGTACATTGTTCATCAATGATGTAAGTACACTCAAGAGTAACTCCAAGATAATAATTAACCAACCTTTGATCAAATCAATGCTGTGAGAGTATTAAGGTTCTAATGTCAAATAATGCTTTTGTTTTTGTATTGATATGTGTAGGTAAAGCTCTCTCTGATGATGTATTTGGCTTTGCTACATCTATGTGTTGCTACTGCTATACTTTATTAATAATGAATTTATATCGCATGTCATTGTTCTTGCAGGAATGTAAATGTCTGAGGACAAGGAAGCCCAGGAGGATGAGCTGCTTGCTTTAGCAAGTATCTATGATGAGGAAGAGTTCCGCCAAGCAGAGTCGGCACAGGGGGGAGAGATCCAACTCTGTCTGGAGCTTCCTCCTGATTTCAAAGTTGTTGTCAAAGGTAAAGCAGTGAGTGAAGCTGTGTAAAGCCATAAGAGCAAGGTGTACAACTCATGCACAGCTCATTTTCAATAATTTTTAAGTCCACACAGTACAGTACTGTGCAAAAGTGTCAGGCATCCATCATACAGTAATATCAGGGAGGCATTGTTTATGAAAAAATCCTCACTTTACTTTTAGGGCCGAAAACTTTAACACAGTACTGTAGACGATTTTCATAAAGTTCTTCTGTCTTAATCTTGTTAAGACGTATTTGTTAGACACACTTTAATAAGGAATGTAATTACATCTCTTCCATCTGTTGCAGGAGAGAAGCAAAGTGAATATAATGTCTGCTTCTTACCTCCTCTGGTGCTCAACTTTGAGCTTCCTGCAGATTATCCATCTACATCCTCACCAATCTTCACTCTAAGCTCTAAATGGGTGACCAGAGCACAGGTAAGAATTGGCCCAAATATAGAATATATGTGAGAGACAACCCCTCTTCCCCCTTGTCCATCATCTATTTTTGCGAAAAAGATTTTTTTGAGGATAGGAAACAGTTTTGCTTGAAATACAGTTGGGATGGTTTCTTTGATATACCATTAATCCAAGGAGAGGATAATCCTCATCATTTAAGTCTGTTCTTTGGTAAAAATGAAACATGAAATATAGTAATATTTAAAACCCATGTTTATGTAGTTTGTCTGTCTGTCACATATACTCACACTCTCTACTGTCAAGGCAAACAAAACATGTTTATGGCTGACTGACTCTGATAGATTCACAACAAACAGACTTAAAAATGTTTGCTAGCCAAGCAACATTAAGGCTACAGACAATACACAATGCAAGACTCTCTGTAGAAGATCATGTTACACTGGTGCTCTCTCCATTCATTATTCAATAAATAGATAGATAGATACTTTATTTACCCCTTCATGTGTCCAGTAGCTCATTGGTAATAATGATAATAACAGTTATTAATAAATTAATAATAATAATTCAATTAGTCCACTTCCTTTGGCTGAGGTGTTGTATAGCCTGATGGCAGTGGGAACAAAGGATCTCCTGAACCTCTCTGTTCTACTGCTGCTGTAGCTGCTTCTCTGTCCTGCCAGAATTTTGTGGAGAGGATGGTTGGTACTGTCTAAGATGGCCTCCATCTTACATTGCATGCGCCTCTCCACAACAATCCTGAGTGAGTCCAGACTCCTGCCAAGCACAGACCCAGCCTTCTTGACCAGCTAGAATATCTGATTTTGTAAATACGCATTGTCAAGTCGTTGAATATAAGATGGCCCCCCGTCTTACACTCAGGCCAATATGGCAGTTCTTCATGGCATCCCTTTCCAAAAGTTTTGGTGAGGCTTCACTCTCGGAAAGATATATATATTGTCATTTGTAAAATGCTATCACTCAAAAAACAGACACTCTCAATACCTGCTCCATCTCCTTTTCCATTTTACCTCCTCAGATGAGCTCTCTGTGCAGACGCCTGGATGAGCTATGGGAGGAGAACCAAGGCTGTGTGATCCTTTTCATGTGGATCCAGTTCCTCAAAGAGGAGGCTCTGGACTTTCTGTGCATTCAGTCTCCTCTTGAAGTTATCAGGGGAGGAAGTAAGGCAGGTTGCGAGCGCAGGAAAACCGACCCTGCAGCCACAGGTACAGTATACATTTTATTAAATGAAGATAGTTTTTTTTCTGCTTGTATGGATGCATCTACATAAGTTTAGATAACCAGCATGTTATCTGTAAAAAGTAGATTGTTATATTTCATTATGTCATTTAGAGCTAAGCTTGAAAAGAGGAGTTGGTCAGTACAATTACACATGTGCTCTCCCCCCTCTCTTACTACTGTTGTCCTGTGAAGTAGATTGGTTGATACTGAGTTCATCACCAGACATGAACATTTATTCACTCTGCCTCATTTGTTTGTTACAAAACGATTGCTGGTGATCAAAGCACGCAAAGCTCTGTGTGCTCTTGCTGTTAGGAACACAGCCGTTTTTGAAGGTTGGATTGCATGAATTGTGATATTTAAGAGTCATCGTACTTGTGCAGAAACTCAATGAAAACACATTGTGAGTGTTTTTTAAGACTGATTGATGCGTTAACCAATTATGTTCAGCTTTGACGAGTGGGAGTCATTCTGAAAACACTGAGGAGAAGAAAAGTGAAAACGTAAAGAAGGAAAAGTCTGAACCACGGTTGTCGTCACCTTCTCAACTGGACCCGCGAGCTGTCTTGTTGATGGACCCGCGTGCCGACCTCCTACCTCAGCTCCTGGACTTTGACGAGGCGCAGCGCCAGAGGGTGTTTGACAGCAAGGTGTTTTGCTGTGGGATCTGCTTTGTAGAGAAGCTGGGCTCCAGCTGCCTCTGTTTTAAGGAGTGCCAGCATGTTTACTGCAAGGCCTGCATGACTGAATACTTCCAGATCCAAATACGAGACGGCAACGTTCAGTGCCTTAATTGCCCTGAGCCCAAATGTACCTCCTTAGCCACACCGTTGCAGGTAAGAGAGCTTTGAAGAGTGGGAAGTTTCCTAACCCTGTCATTTGTAATGAACCAGTTGATCCTCTGCTTCCTTTTCTCTGTCTTTGTCTCTCAGGTGAAGCAGCTGGTGGATGAGGAGCTGTTTGCACGTTACGACCGTTTGCTGCTCCAGTCCAGTCTGGACCTCATGGCTGACGTGGTCTACTGTCCCCGCCAGTCCTGCGGCACCGCTGTTATGGTGGAGCCAGACACAACCATGGGCATTTGCTCAGCCTGCCAGTATGCTTTTTGCACACTGTGCAAGCTGGGCTATCACGGCCTCTCCAACTGTAAAATCCCAGCAGGTAATGTTACTAGAAATATAGTAATTTTGTTTCTAAGGGTAACAAGAAAAGAATAGTTTTTTTTGTTGATGTTGTTTGATTGTATTGTAGTTTAATGCCGCTGACAGATGACAGCTTTGTATTTCTTCAGGCAGCTTTATGATAATGAATTTAAAATCGCCATAACAACCATCCAAATACTCTTCAGTTACTCTAAAATGACATTTTTGAGATCAGCTCTTTAAGGCAAAAGTAGTTAATACTTCAATGAAATAATTTTCAAATACTAATTGATATGTTTTTGTTTTTTTTAATATCTTCATCATTGTCACTAGTTCAATATATTACATTTCAGTAACAATTAACTAACTGAAAACTAATTGAAGTCGGGATGTTTGGTTTTGAATGCTGTACAAGTTGTTGAGTTGAGACATTGTGAATAATACTAAATTTTCAGATGCTGTAATGGTCAAATATTACAGAAAGACACTAATAAAGGAATGGTTTAGGAGTTCAGTTCATACAGAAGAAATAAATTGGTATCACATTTTATCAATCCCAACCTTGAGTCCTCGGGTTAAAACCAGGACTGTCCCTGTTTTCTGTCTTGTGCCACAGACGAATTGCGTAACCTCAGAGATGAGTACCTGTCAGCCACATCTGAGGGGAAAAAGTTCATGGAGCAACGCTTTGGGAAGAGGGTGATCCAGAAAGCAGTGGAAGAGTCCTTTAGCAGAGACTGGCTCAATGAGAACTGCAAATGCTGCCCTCGCTGTGGAACCAATATACAGGTAGGGCTCCCCCTGCTGGTAACAGTACAGTAGAACATTGTCACAGGTGGGGCACCGTTCACTTCTGTCAGTTTCAAATAAAAACAAAGGTAGTCAGGTGTTTGCACATTCTGTTCAAAGTGACCCTTAGCTGTTAAAAAAGCTACTGATTTAAATGTGCAAATGAGAAAGAATATAAAAATATTTTGTTCTTCTGTTAAACTACACTAACTCTCTCTTAAATGTTATTATCTATTCTCTACTGTAGCTCATGTCCCAGGATATGTCAGTTACTACTGATGTTAACTGATGTCTGAGTCTTCTCCTGCTAATGCCTTGTCTCTCTAGAAAGTGGATGGCTGTAACAAGATGACCTGTACCTCGTGTAGACAATACTTCTGTTGGCTGTGCCTGGGCCTCCTCAGTAGAGTCAACCCATACAGTCACTTTAACAACCCACACTCACCCTGTTACAACCAGTGAGTGATCTGCTTCTCTTTTCAGTCACTGACACATCCGATCCATCTGTAAGGACAATCGTTGAATGTCTCTTTTGTTGCTTGTTGCAGACTCTTCCAAGGTGTGGATCTCGACGAAGAAGATGCCTTCTGGAGTGATGAAGAGGACTGACACCTGTGCAGTGCCTCAGCGCGATATGCTCCATTTGAATGCACTTTAACTCACTTTACCATCACTTCACCCGTGACACACACTACGCCTGAAGTAGCACAACAGTGTCCCCTCGACCATGTACCACGGTACCATTGTTTATGTTTTAACATCATTAGGCATCTTGGGTTATAAAACATTCAAAGCCTCGATGTAAATCGATCATTATTAATATATGACAGATATTAAAATACGACAGACACTATATGAAGTATGAGATCAGGAATGGCAAGAACAGTTGCTCTTATGTCGAAATAGAAACAGCTGTGGTCATTCAGGTAACCTTAAAAATACACTCTTTTGGTTATGACCATCAAAGATACATACTTGGATATGTGGTTAGTGACCAGCCATACAGTACGTTTTTGAAACCCTTAAAATATGACAGTGTCATAGGACGGAGCTTTTAATTTTTAAAACTGTAAAAATTGGTTGGATTTGTCTTTTTTTTTTTTTTTACAGTAGATTATGTCTACAGATCTAATTTCTCTCTTCTTAATTGGACATAGGTTTCATTATGAGTTTTAACACCTCGCAGGCTTATAACCCTTTAGCCACTGACTAAGTTAAGTTTGGTAAATTGGAAGTGTTTGCTTTTGAACTATAACCTCGTGGTGTTGCAGGGAAAAGAGAGACTGATTTTTTTGCTCTTCGTTGTCATATGAAGTGCCCTGCTCATTATATTAAGTATCTACCCTCTGGCTAGCATTTTGTCACATATCAAAAGTATGATGGCCAACTTTTCTTTTGAACAACTGGAATGAACTTCAGTGGATAATGAAGAGAATTTCGTGATCTAACCGACACACTTAAATACAATAATGATGCAGGTTTGAAATAATGGAGGTACAACTGGAGATTTGTCACCCGGACATAATCGCAAAACAGAGGTTTGGTTTTTGTTTCTATTTTAGGCTGTTTTGGTTGACTACCAGAAAGGGAACCTAATATCTCCCTCAGACAGACACAATGTGCTATGTACAGAGTGTGATCTGTAGGTAAAATTTTCAGGCTGGTGTCATCTTTTCTGGGGATGTAATTTCTTTTCTTATTTGAAAATTATGTTTAGATTAGCTTTTTCTTGACATTTACAGAAATGTGTTTTTGCACATCTTATGGTAAATGTCAAGCAGGTTCGGAAGAGGATTTGTATGAGATTGGTTGTGGGGAATGTAATAATGGAGGACACTGCAGTAAATATTTGTGACAGCAGATCTTCTGATTGGGTTACTGGGATTGTGGTTATGGTGAGTTAGAAAAGAAATCCTCTCTTGGTGAACAGCAAAGATATTTAGGGATGATTTTGACTAGACTTATTAACACCTTCCTTTGTACAACTGATACTATGATGTTGCCAAATATTAACTTGAAAGTGAGGCCATGAAATCTTGATCATTTGAAGATATAAACATTATTTTGTATAATGTAAATTTATTTTATTCAAATTTGATCAGAAGGAGGACTTTCTCATGCAAGCAGTTCTGTTTGAAATTGAACCCCACATCAAATCTGTTCTTTTTCAATGTTGAATTATTTGCTTCTCAAGGCTTGAAAAGTGCAGAATACTCTCAGAATTGACGCTGGTCTGCACTGGTAAAAAGACAATCTCTTGTTCAGTCTTGAACTGCACATGGATTCACTTTTCCCGTCAATGTAGACGCATCGTCACTTCATGTCTCGTGTAAGAAACATTTGAATACACAACTCGCAGAATCCTGTTAAAATGCATTCAACATACTGTTCCTCACAATAAATGTTACCATTTAACATGTCTATTTTATTCAGTGGATCTGAAACTTAAAAAATGCACTTTGGTGCCAACATAGTTCTTCTGCACGCACTGTGGGTATAGATGCACAGCTACGCAGCTACAGCGAGCTAAACACACTTGAACTGTTGAGGTTTTCACTGGAAGTATTTGTGAAATGTTGAAAACAAAATTGGACAACAAATTCAAATTCTTTTCAGAAAAAGACGAGATTCCATAAAGAAGAGTTGAACAAAAGATGTAAAAATTAAATGGGGTTCACAAAAGTATGAAGTTCAATTACTTGAATTTTACTTCATGCCAGGAACAAACAAATTGTCAATTTGCTCAGTGAAAGATCAACACTAAGTTGTCATTGAAAGTACAACACAGTAATTAATATAGTAAACATACATGTAGAGTTAAAAAAAAAAGTCAAGAGTTAATTTAACTATTAACTCAACAATAAAAATAAAAAAAAAAACAGCTGTAAATAAGAGATAATGCTACATGAAGGGCATTTAAGGAGATGAAAGATGCCTGACTCACAGATCTGACAAAATGGTGTGTGTAAAAATTGTTATTGTTAAATGTTATATAAGTGTTTATTCTCACATAAGTAATACAATCAATAATTTACATGGGGAAAGGAGAAGCCAATGAGTTTTTCCAGCCACTTTCCACTCTTTTAATAGTTATGTAAAGATGGCATTCAGTGCAAAAATATTTAGAAAAAGAACAATTAGAAACAAATGAAAATGGTTATACATTGTTAATGTGGGAATATACAAAACTCTATTTAACACATCAACATGTCAAGATTAATTCAAAAGTTTTAAAATGAATGAAGACGTGTCAAACCTGATATGCGCTCTCTCCTAAATTTGGTTTTGTGTAGATAGTGTCGCTACCTTTTTAAAAAAAAAAACCCAAAAAACAGATTTACCTTAAGTTTCCTCCATTTTGACCAAACATTTAGTCTTAAGAGTTCAAATTATTTTGAATAAAATGGGTTAAAAAAACAAAACAGGTATATGTCCTAATCAAGATGTGATTATGTTCTGTTAGATTAAAAAAAACATTTGCTCCCTTTAGTGCTACAAGTATACTCTCCTTTACAACATCTTGTTACCTGGAACATGACCCATATTTACCCTGTAATCCAGAGGTTATGCTGTGACAGAGAGAGAAACAATGAAATACTAAAGAAACAAAGAGCTCACGTTTGAGCCTGAGATTGAAAAGAGACGACAACATGGTGTAATCCCTTTGGCTAGAGTTGCTGACAGGGGATAACCCTTTAAAATGGCCCCTCTCTCATGTCCTGTCCCATCCCCTGCCTCGTGCTCTCTGTCCGCCCCCCCAGCCCCTGCCTGTCTTTCTCCATACACACTGACTGGCTGGACTGTTAGTATGCCCCTAAAGACACCTGCTCTCACAAACACAGGAGAGCAGCACCAGCAGCACCTGACCAGCCCTGAGGAACTTCACTGACCCTTTAACCATCACCGTTTTCACCTCACTCAACCACAAAAACAGGACGAGGTAGACTTTTACAAAGCAAAAAAAGGTCAGTGGATTTTGATGTGGTGCCCGATGGGATGCGGACTGGATGGGGAGGGGGGGGAACTTGGATGGTGGTGATGAAGTTCCCAGATCTCACTGTCATGGATGTGTGGTCTGTTGTCAGCCATGTTTTTGTGGAGTGCAATGGTAGTGGAGCTGTTTGAGTGTTGAGATGGATGAATAAACTCTTCCTAGATGCGGAAGCTGTTATGTTTTTACAATGCTTTGAACTATAACAGGCCAACGTTAACTTCATGGTAGCCTTGTGAATCAGTGTTCTGTGATCATGTGTGAAATGATTGATATAATATTGTGGGGGAACAAGCATGTGAATGGACAAATTTCTTGTACTTTTATTTGTTACAATATAACAACAATAGAAATTCAGGTAATTACACTTAAAATCCTAAAAACTAAAAAAGAAAAAAAAGAATAAATATGTTTCAAGTTGCATGTCAGGCAACCTCCTACAGGCACTGTCTGCTAAGTCAAATAACACGTTAGACACTGAACACTCACTGATCCCACGTTTACAATATAAAACATACTCGCATATTAATCAACATCAAACATTACTATCCAGCCAGAATGACAATTTTTATCCCAAACATATCCATTGAACTCTCTGGAGTGAGCTAGCAGACTTAACTAAAGGAACCAATGTACCAGTCAACACTCAGAGCTGATTGGCTCCTGACATACTGTATATACATGCTGTTCAATGAAACTGAGAGGACTGCTGTTCCTGAGTCTGTGTGAACTGCAAACCTCCTTAACAAAGCATGAGCTGAGTCAACTCCAAAACAATTCTTACAATGGGTTTTACTTTTTATTTTTGGGGATTTAGAAACAAAGTTAGCAAACTTTTAAATGATTAAATTGCCCATCCTACCATGTGATATGTCTGTACAGCAGATTATTTCGGGGTTTTGTTGAAACATTTCATGGAAAATTGACACCGTAAATCATATATATATATATATATATATATATATATATATATATGTATACAATGTAGTGCAAGTACAAAAGCAACAGCTCATACATTCTGTTTTCCTCCTGAATATTCTTGCAAACTGGAAACCTGAATATATAGAGTGAGAATACCAGTTCTTGTCCGTGCAACTAAAGGTCAGTAGATTAGTGAGATGTAACATAAATCATCAATAGAAAAAATGTTGTATTAGGTGTTTCTCATTTCTGAGGCCTGGAAAGAAAATATTTGGATCAATAAATTTATTTTGAATTTTTAAATCTTCCAGTCCAAGACATAACCTCATCAGCTGTTTCTCTCCCCTTAGAGACGTATACTGAGACCAAAACAACCCACAGCTCTTCCGCCGCGGGACCACAAAGACACAAGCGAGCAGTCTTATCATGATTGAGAGTGACAGAGAGCTGTCGGCCATGGTGCAGGAGCTATGGGACAACGATATCAACAGACTCAAACCTGGAAAAGACTACAGGATCTCTCTGCAGGTGCACCTCACACACGCGCGCACACACACAACAACACACATGCAGCTTCAATGAATAGCCACAGCCCTCATTTTAAGACAATACAATTCAAGTGAATAAAATCTGTGCTCTGGCCTCTAAACTGTACTGTACGCTGAATTTACAGTGACACCTGTTAGTTTGCTTTATAGCACAAACCAGAGGGTGGGTGCTGTTTTACCACTGCAAAGCTTTTATATTTCAGTCACTTTGTTTATACTTTCCCTCCAGTATGAAAAGAGAAAACCTAAGGCCTATTGTAAAAGTAAAAAAAACATCTACTGTATGTGACAAGAAACAAGGATCTTATGGGAAATTATGAGGGTCTTAATCTAAACTGCCACACCTGATTGGGTGGCAGAACCATTTTAGGGCTACGGGGGAGTATCGATGTTTGGTTCCATATTCATATTTTAAGTGGTTTAGTCATTGTCAGTGGCAATACATCCGTCTTCTGAAATGAGCTCTGACTGAATGCAACACATTCAGTTACACTGGAAGCGCACTAGAAGATCGTCTATTGAACACCGTTTTTATGGGGAAGCAGAAAGCAATGAGTCTGCATACCCTATTTTAAAGTTTGAGTGGTTCTCTTCCTGCTGCAGGGAAAAGCTGGAGACAGCATGGCCGTCAACGACAACAATGATGGAGCAGGATATCCTCTTTTCACATTTGTCAACGAGAACATTTTCAAAAAGGAAACCTTTTTAGGTAGGTTTTTTTTTTTTTTTTAAGCTTCAAAATCACAATCATTTTATTTCTTTCTTTAATGCCTTAATGTTCAGTGGTTGTCCCTTGTTTCTGTGGGATGAGGCAGCCTCTAACTGGATTCTTCTGGATGTAGCACTATGGTTTGTCAGTGTCTCTTACACAACTGCACTGTCATAAAATGTTTGAATCATAATCTCATCGCACATTCCACCGCTCCCTTTGCCAGTTTGATACTCTCCTCTCTGTCGCCTCCCTGCAGACTAAAGCTTTTTCACTGACTCATAATCTCCTTATGACCGACATTGACATGTTGCATAACAATCACAGAGTCTGCAGAATTCACTGCGCTGGATGCAGAAAGATGCTCCTCTACAACCGCTGGCAAGATACCTGCCGAGGAACATGTCCTCCTGATCATCCTTGTCTCAGATTTATGTTGTGCAGCAGGTTAGAGAAAGCAGCGCCCTAGTACAGAGCTCTATAGAGAGTTATGTAATAGTGGGTATTAAGAGTTCAGTCTGAGGCTGATGTCCCATTGGAAAAAAAAAAAAGAAAAAAAAAGGAGGATTCCTCCCTCTGTGCTATTTTTGTACTTGGTTTGTCCACAGTCTCTTGCAACTTGCGTCACTGTCTGTCACCTGGTTACACAGCAGACACATTTTTTTTCATAATTTGTAACAGGGTTTGTGCTCTTGAATCCAGGATTTTCAAAATAAAGTGTCAGGTGTGGCCAGAATAAATCACATTAACAGAAAAACTACTGGCATGCTGGCAAAAAAAATTAAACAGGTTCTAAAGATACAAAAAGAGTACATTTATTCCATGTGTAAAAAGTGACAGTGAAAAAATTTAAATATAAACATAAAGAAAATTAACATGTCAGTCAAAGAGGCGTCACCAGATTACAGAACATCTAATTCTTATCATAAACAGGGTATCAGACTATCAACAAAACAGGAAGAGTCGTGGAGAATTTTCTCATGCCAAATGTACCGAAGTAGACACACAATCTCAGTTTTGAGACATTTTCCACCTACACTGTGATGAGCTGGGGGTTTCCATATTCAGCTTTGCTTAATTGTCTTCATAATTGTCTCTATATATATATATCCATGTTTCTAGGATTCAACGTTGTGCATGTTTTGAAAACCTTTTTTCTTTTTTTTTATGATTTATTACCCCAGACTGCACAAAAATCCCTTTTTTGATGAGTGTCTGTGTTTGTGTCTACAGCCTTTATCTCACTGTTGGATAACTATGAGAGTGACACCGGCGAGCCAGAAATTGTAACCCCCGAGGAGGTGGCAGAGAACCACAAGTTCCTGGACTCCATCATTCAGACTCCCACCATGAAGGTACCTTTGGGGACTTTTGGAAATAAACCCTTCCCATCTTCCCCTGCCTCATAAAGGCCCATTTCCACTAAATAATTGATGGGAACTAATTAGGAGTTGCTCAGCTGTTTAACTATTCATATAATACAATTAAACTGACTCTCACCCTGACTAAATTATTACTTTTATCACTCAAAACTACATTAGAATGGGTCTGGTCCATTTTCTGAATGATTAAAAATGTTCAATACATTGTCCTACAGGTGTAACCCTGATATACTGATAAACAAAACAAGAAGGCAGATGTAGATTATAGTAAACGGGGCTGGGACAAATGACCCAAGTCAGTATTGATCAATTTGGGGTGTTTGATATGCAAAATAATGTTAGACAACATTGTTTGTTTGCAGATAGCCCATAAATACCTGGTAGAGAAGCACCTCTCTCCTGAGAATGAGACACAGTTCAAGGAGCAGCTGTACAGGATCTGGTTTGAACTTTATGCGAGGAGAGGATCCAGCAGGTTGGTGGAATCTGGCACAGCACCTAAATATAACCTTGCCAGTGGAATCTGGCACTCTGATGGTAACTGTCTTACTCTGAGAAACTGGCTCTGTGCAACACATCCAGCCAGCGTCGCTGTGAGTGAAACAATATCAAAGTAGCACGTTCAGGATTACACACTTTATTGTGTCTAAGTGGCGCATCATAAAACTGATGCATTGACACCAAGCTGCTGAGTTATGAGTTTATAAGGGAGCATGACTGTAAGCTGGTGAAGTCACACTTTTTGTGATGTGTTTGCGGTGTGATGTGCTCCTTTCTCTCTCCCCACCAGGCCAGACTCTTCAGGGTTTGAACATGTGTTTGTAGGAGAGACAAGAGGAGGACGGACTGTCATCGGCTTTCACAACTGGATCCAGCTCTACCTACAAGAAAAGCTGGGACACATCGATTACAAAGGCTACAGCGTCAATGCAAATTCACCCAAGGTATACTGACTTGAGATGGACTAAGAATATATTTTCAGCACTGCTGTATCTGTATGAGATTTCTTAAACAGAATTAATTGTACTTTCTATATTATACATAAGTATAATATAGAATAAAATCCCCCTGTGTCTGTTTCAACAACCAGATTTTAAATTTCCCAGTCACACAACCATCTATATTTGACAAACCTCTCATCTGTCTTCCATTTTCTCTTTTCTCGTCTACTCCCCCAAGTTGATCTGCACTCTCTGCAATCTTGCTCTTGAATCATCGTTCTTGCACACTGATGAGAAATCTCTCTTCCTGCTGCGGCCTTGTTTGCTCTCTCACCTATCGCTCAACAACTCTCCTTTGTTGCCTGTTAAATCTCAACTGTGTAATCACAGTGTTTATATTGAGGAATAGTCATTATCCAAAATGCTTAAGTTAACTACAAACTGTACATACATTTTTTTAATATGAAGTCTTTACTCATTATAGCCAGGTTTATTGGTGACTATTTGAAATGAGTTATCACATATTTCCATTTTTGCTTCCACATAGAAAAATGTCTCAGTCTCATGTTGTTGCATCATTTTCATATTCTACTTTTCTTAATTTTTACTGTTCCCCTATGTAGTTTCCAAGTATAATGCAACATACTGCATGCCAAAGTATCTGCATAGAACATTGAATCTAGCCGATGGAGGAAGACAAAACAGATGAAAAGTTATGCATGATAAATAAATAAAACTAGTCAGTAAAAATTTTGACTTTAGTTAAAATTATAAAATAAAAATTCAAACTGATGAGATACTAACTCACAATTAGAAGTTTAAGTTTTTTACTTATGGAGTAAAAATTAGGAGATAAAAAGTAAGTTTCTTGGCATAAATGGGCTTGCATACAGTATCTTTGCTCAGGAAGTGAGTACAAGTATGTCAAACATGGACAGGAAGTCTGTGTCTAATTTCTCTAAGTCTACTTTCTTGTCTCACTTTTACCACCTGTTCATGCAAGTTTCAGAATATCTTCCTGATAACGCCTGGCTGACTGTGAACAGCATAAGCCTGTTTTAGTCTTTCATCTTTCTCGCTGTCCCCTCACAATGATGAGATTGAGCCCGCAGCTGCTTTTTCTTGTCTCTCCATCTCTCACCATCCTCTCATCCTCTCTTTCATCACTTGCCGTTTCTTTTTTTTTCTCTCTCACTGCAGCCCGACGAGAACAAACACATCCTGGCACTACAGTTCAGCTGGAAGAACGGTATAAAGCCCAAGGGCAGCATCTTCATCGGCGTCAGTCCAGAGTTCGAGTTCGCCCTCTACACTCTCTGTTTCCTCACCTCGCCCAATGAGCGTGTCAAAGTCCAGTTCAGTTTCTACGATGTGGAGATTGTTTGCCACCACTACAACCAAAAGCACATAGGCACCACTTACCCTGTGCTCCTCAGGTACCAGAACCCATGAGTAACCTTACCGTAGAAATCAATCTGAGATATAAAACTTCTCCAACAGTTGAGCTTGGATACAAACTGTCATAGGTATTGTTGTTGCCTTTTTATTATAGATAAAGATACAATAAAACCTTACAAGACCCACTTGCATTTGTCTTTGTTTTTATTGTCCATGCTGAGTGTGTATCTGAAGGATTTCATCCAGTAATTACTGATATTCATGAGTTACTCTTAAAAATGTTTAATTAGTCTGAAGAGGGTTATTGAGCTCAGTCAGTTTCAGTTCAGACTGAGTATCCTAGGCACAAACAATAAAATGCATTTAACCCTCAGGTTTGTGCAGTTATTCCCTTGTATGTGTCTACAAATTGGTATAGTACAAATCTATACGATGTACTTCATTAGAGTAGGTAACCTACTGGTAAGTACAAGTGACAGTTGCATAACATAGTGATGCTGTCATTCTGATTATTTGGTTTTTAATAATCTGCTCATCTACTTATTCATGTCTCCATGTATCCAAAAACAAGAGATCAAAGTACTTAATTGTTATATAC
Organism: Seriola lalandi dorsalis; assembly: GCF_002814215.2. Lineage (NCBI taxonomy): Eukaryota > Metazoa > Chordata > Actinopteri > Carangiformes > Carangidae > Seriola > Seriola lalandi. The sequence continues at coordinate 1,480,083 of NW_019525445.1, read as the reverse complement.
ACAGCTTTGTGTTAGATAATGTGACATGGTTGTTAGTATGGGATTATAAATCCACTCAGTTTCAAATATTTTACCTATGATCCCTGATTACAGAGTTGACTAATGCTGGGGTTCACATGTGTATTCAGGTCAAGGACCTGAAAAGTACAAACTTATTTTGAAGAATTGTTCCAGTATAAAATTTACATTATCTTTCGGTGGCAGCGAACATTTATTCAGCATTATTTAAATTTTCCTGGCTAATGCTGCGTGAAACATTGCCAATGATGTTCATTTTATTTCAACTGAGGGCGGTGGACGGTTTGTTGTGAGCAATGACGTCAATCGTCTTTCGAGCGAGAGCGGCTTCAAAACAACGACAATAAAACAGGAAGTGGTAAGTATTGGTTTCAAAATAAAAGCATCAGAAATGCCCACACCCTTTTTTTAAAAACAAAATGTATCATTCTTATTGAGAAAGAAATGTACGATAATAATTGCGCCTGAGAATTACTTGTAAAATTATTTTATTTTAATTGTAGCTTTTTTTTATGTCAAGTGTTTTCTTTAACATTTTGATATATTTTATCTTATTTAAATTGCTTTTTTTTTTAAAAAAAAAAAAGCTTTTTCTTACCACTTAACCTGTCTCTGTGCTGCTGTAACATAAAACTTGTTTTAGGGTTGTATCTGAGGACAGATATAATTCTTCCTTTTAGCTATTGGGCTAGTGAGCTTCCCTTTAGCTTTAGCTAGTGAGTGGTAACAGCAGCTTATGTTACTTTAAAACATATTTGAAAAAAGGGTCGCAACTGACAATTATTTTCATTATTATTCCATTATCTGTCAATGAAAAACTATGAAAATACCTTTTATGATTTCCTGTTACGCAGGGTGACATCTTAATATGTTTTTTTGTCTGGTCAATAATAATTTTTGTTTATTTATTTTTTTTTAACCTTTTTTAATGGTAATGTACATTTCCATGGTATAATATTTTCTGCATTAAGGCTAGACAGTTGCTGTGTTTTAGCTTTGTCTTGCAGCAGTGGTTTTCAATATGGGCTTTATTTAAAAAAAGCTAACAGGAAGCCTTGTGTTGCATACTTACTCACTGTAGCTTGACAGCAGTGTGAGCGGTCGAGGGAGAAGCAGCTGTTCATTGTGGCAAGGATTGAGTTTACAGTTTGTACTGTTATATAATTTCGTTTTTCGCTGCTGTATCTTGGTGGCGTTTTTCTCCTGTCGTTGATTGCTAGCCGTTCAAACCCGGAATGGCCGAACCGACCGCCAGATATCAGCAGGTACGACAATGCTATCCGTTGGTTAAATAGCAAGCCAACGCGTCAAAGATTTAACATTACACGTTAATCGTATCGTGAAGCTGATTAAAGAAGCTACACAGCCACACAGGTGTGTGGCGTTAGGTTGGTTTCACCCCCGTAAACACGACGGTTTCCTATTCATGGAAGCTGAGTATCAGTAATGTTGTCAACTGGGTCAATTTTGTTGCCAGAAACATCGTTATTTTCATCAGCAGGTGTTAGCATGCTAGCGGCACTGACGCTAACGCTTCCGTGTTAGCTAGCTATTTAGTTATTGAATTATTAAATTGTAAGTGTTTGTGAACGTTTCTGTTCCGTTTTTTTTCCTTTTTTTTTTGGAGTGTGAGTAGTGTTTATGTGTCACGAAAGCTTGTCAACAAAGTCTTCTCAGAATAACGCTTTCTAAGACAATTTATGTTTGTTAAAGTTATATTTGTTTATGTTAATGTCAGTGTCCATTATTTAAGTAAAAGACATAATAATTCAGTGTAACAATACTGTGTTACAAGAAGAGCTCCTGCATTCAAATTACATAAATACACAAGTATTACAGTGCGAGTATCAGAAGTGAAAGTATAGTTGAATTCTTCCTTTCAATATCGGAGTAAGTCAGAGACGTTAGAAAAGAACGTATAAGGACTTTGTTTATATTACTGTATAAATGTTATTGGTACATTAATGTGTAAGTGGTATTATTTTGTTGTAGCTGGTCGTTTTTTAACTACTTTATGTTCTGTTGATCAGTTCAATCTTGAAAGTGCAAATCTCTAGCTATAATTGTGTCCTAAAAACCACGGGTTAACATGTGACCAGAACTATTTCATCAACCTGTTTTTAATTCTAATAACATCAGCTGTGTATTGAAACAAGACGTGTGAAACATGTTGCTGCACAAGCATGATTACGAGAAATGAAACCTAATTTCTGAAGAGTAGAGTATAGCATAGGATGATATGGAAATTCTCAAGTAAAACAGAAACAACTTAAAATTGTACTTATGTACATACGTGAATAAATGTAGTTACTTTGCACTGCTGGTAAATGTTAATTTTTGGATAGCACATGACCTACAGCAGTGGGTGTGATCGCTCATCATCTAGCTTAACTGCCAAATCTGACAGCTAACCTGCTTATGGAGATGTTGTTAGGGCAGACAGTCCTTATTATAAGTCAGCTCATGTGGTTGATTGCAGTAATAATTCATGTGCAGACGCATTAGAGACTACTCTGGTAGAAAGCCAGTTAAGTTCTTTGGATGACTAGAAATGTGGCGAGTGTCCGAGGACAGAAGGCTGCATTAAGGCTTGTATTAAGGGGTACCTCTGATACTATCATTGCGTCAGTCCAAGTTCTTTATTGTATTAGCTGTACTCTGACCACGTACTCTCTAAAAAACTGTTAAACCACAGTCATAAAAACGCAGTCAGACTTTCTTACGAAAAAGTTACAAGGAGTCCTTGAAGCCTAAAATGGCTTTGGGAGAGGAATGTACAAATGTGTAGCTAGTGCTTTATCCTAGGGAATCTTGATCTTCTTGAGTGTTTCCTGGGAACTACTACTTTATCTAATTTTGCAAAAATGAACAAGTTACTTAAGTTGGCTTTATGCACAGTTGTTATTTCCAGATGAATTTCCTCTATTTTAGCCATATACAGTATGTTGAAACATGCCTGTTGCCAAATTTAATATTTTTCCATGTTCAGGGGATCTGACTGACTAAAGGACTCATTAGGGTTACACTAGCAAGTAATTGGAGTTAATTAATAGGTATGAATTACTTGAGAGTGTACCAGTTGCCTGTCACCACTGTCTCTGTTTTCCCCATTATGCGATCCTATGTGTTTACCAATGGTTATTAGTTCCTTTCTAGAAAATTGTAGGTAACTATAGGACCTGCAAAATAAAGTGTTACCAACGGGAAAATAAAGGTGTTGTTAACCTGTAATTTACACCTCTGTAAGTCCATTGGTGCAGACTTACTACCAGGTATTGAGTACCACCTCAGTGGCTTGTCTTCGGAACTGACTGTAGTGTTAACATGTCAAACGTGTTTGGTTTTTAAATACTTGTTGAGCTCAATCAGGAGTCAGGAATAGCTGAGTGTGACTTTTTCAATGTCTGAGTTGACCGACAAAACTATGATGAGGTTTTTTTTTTTTTTTTATGAGTTTGGGCTGCTAATGTGTTTCCTGCTCAATGCGAGAGAAACACGTGGTCGGTGCTCATTTCTGCTTATTATATGCACGCAAAAAACCTTTTGATGTGGTTTCCAGTTTACCTTCCTCTTCTCTGATCGATTGATGCGTCTTGTGTAAGTTCCTTAAGGGTGCTCCAATAATCATTTAACTGTGTGAAGCTTCTTTATCTAAAAGACTCTATTTCCAATGAAAAGTGCTGACACATATGCTGGTTTTCTTACCTCCCACAGCTGCCGAACGAGGAAGACCCAGAAGAGAATCCACAGGTAGCAGCGGATGCTCCACCCCCGTACAGCAGCATCACAGCTGACAATGCTGGTAAGACCATGACTCATCCAGATGTTTCTCTGGTTCTGAGGTCATAGACAATAGTGGCACATTGGAAAGTTATATTTTTTTTGCATGGGGAAAAATTGAGGGAACATGATTACTTTAACTGTAGTGTACAGTTTGCAGCTCCAAAAGGATAAATAAACGCAAAATGTATTCAAGAAATAATGGCTATGTTAATGTGCACCCTGTGTGGATGACTCGGACCTCATAGTTGTTTTGATTACTCTAATCCCTTATCAAAGACAATAAAATAGATGAAATACCAGACACAGAATTCACTCACTCAAGAAGAACTAATTGCTTTGAAAAGGCATTTTAGAAAGTTAGTTATAGTTGTTGATTATACATTAGTCAATTTAATGATTAGCTGATGATTATGAAGCCATAAAAGTAAAACCTTCAAAAGAAACCGTGTGAAGACATCACCTTAGAGTCTGGGAAATTGCAAAAGGCATTTTTTTTAACTTATTTCTGACATTATATAGACAATATGATTAGTTGAGAAAATAATTCATCAACACTGTCAAGCAGTCAAACATTTTGTCAGTGAGCAAAAATAGAGTTTTATCCACTTTTATTGTAATCTTGTGAAGGGTTTTTTTGTCAGTAGTGATAAGTAGGAAATTGTCATTCATACTTCTCCAATTCTCAAGCCTGTTTCCATTTCCACTGCTTGCAATGATTAAACACTTCAAAGGCTTACTGTATGTGAATAGATGAGAACATAGGTTAAATAGTGGCTTTAGTTTTGTCATTGAAAATACAGTCAGTGGGCACTTGTGGATACAATAAATCATTTTGAAACAAGACTTTTTATTAGTAAGCTTTCTGTCTTTGTGTTTGTAACGGTACTGTTTCTTCTTCAGCCTATTTTGACTACAAGGAAGACGGTGCTTTCCCCAAGCCTCCATCATACAACGTGGCAACGACGCTACCTTCCTATGATGAAGCAGAAAGAACCAAAGCTGAGACCACTGTTCCCCTGGTAACAGGAAGAGTGAGTATCTCGCTTTTTTTTTTTTGCCTTTTAACACGTTGTAACGTTCGCTGTATGCACACACAGGCACACACACACACACACACACACACACACACACACACACACACACGCTGCAGCTTGTGCTCAAATACTTCTTGTGTTGTCTGCAAGGCAGGAAGTGCTCAGCGCCCAACCACAGCAAGTTTGTTTGTATTGCCTTAGGTGTGTTCTTAACTTATCTGATTATATCTTTGTCTTTCCTGCATGAACTGCTACTGGTTTGAACAACTGCAGATTCTCAAAAATTGAGAAACCATTTACTATCACTAGGGCTGAACAATAAATTGAAACATTATCGAAATCCAGATTGCAGGCGCTGCAATTTTTTGATAAAGATAAAATGTGTCACAACATACCATAAATAAAGCGTTGTGGTGCTACGGAGACTCCCCGGCCTACAAACCATATTTTCCAGATGTAAAGGAACATGCTTGTTTGGTACAAGCCCTAACAAAAAATCATCATTTTTATATTTTTTTCAGTGAAAATGAAATGCAAAAATGACCATTCCATCTGAAATCGTGACTCATATTGCAATCGTAATATCTGCCAAAATAATCAGAGTATGATTTTTCTATGTCTCTCTGTGTGTCAGTGCCAGCCTTTTATATTTTGAATGCTTCAGTCTCCCAGACCCCCTGAACCTACCGTGTGTGCACAGTGCACCTGGATTTGTTTCCCCCAAAATTTTAATAAATCCATTCAGTTTCTATATGGAGATGGAGGTGTGGATACTTACCAGTGTAAAATGTTGAAATGTTTGATAGGCACACTAAAACCTGTTATGAAATGCAGCCATGGCATTATTCTCTATATCAGCTGTGGGTGTTCATGCTTTAGTTTCCCATGGCTGCAACTCGGTGGTATTAAAGCACCTTCTTATCTGATATATATTATTTTAAAAATTACATCAGTTAATGTTAATTAATATATTGTATTTGAAATTAGACATATTAGAAGTTGCCCAATCGTTAATGACACCTTTGCTCAGGGAACCATGTTCTTATTGACCTTCATGTTTGAGAACTCTTTTGTTTGCAGTAACTGTAGTTCTTTTATTGACTAAAGGCAAAGCACACCTCGTCCTGTACAGCCTGCCAATAACTTCTAACCTCCCAGCTCGTACACAAAAGCCATCTCTGTGCAACTCCATCTTTGTCAGCAGCAGAAGAAATTCATGCATAACTTGGCAGCGCATGTGTCCTGGAAAAAAAAACAAAAAAACAGTTTCTGTTGAGTTGAGTTGACACTGAAACAAAAAGTCTTAGCAAATGATGTCAAACTAATCTCTGACCTCTAGTGGTCACTGTGATGCATTGCGCCTTACTGCACGTTGTTTGATTGCTGCTGTTGTCTTTCTCTGTCACACACTGCCTTGCGCTCAGCAGCAGCCTCAGCACAGGGAACGCCTGGAGACTTTTGACGATGTAATTCGCAGTTCACTGGAGGTAACTGGAAAGAGTGGGAGGAGGGTGTATGAGGAGAAGATGTGTACTTGGTCCTGCTTTTGTGTGTGAAATCACAGATGTACCTACAGTTTTTGTGTATTCAAAGCCCCACCTTCCTTGTATGTTTGTGTATTTAGAGTGCTAGCTAGTGCATAGTTCATAGTTAAACAAGATCGACTGGTTCTCTTGATTTCCTGCATTGTATTTGATTGACTTCAGACCTTCGGGTAAAGTGACAGTGATAGTCATTATATAGGCTTGCTGTGTTGTGATGTTTCCATTGGTCTGTTGGTTGATTGTGTTGTATTTACTGTCCGTTGTCAGCTTGGTTTACACTAGCAGCTGCTTCTCTGAGCTTGATCACATTCACTTTGATTTCAGTCACTGCGTTGTATCAGTACAATTTTAAATGCACAGTTGTGAATTGGTTAAAATAAACCAAGCTTTATCAAATAAATCGATCTGATAGATCTGTGTGTAGATCATTTCAAATACAATAAAGCTCTGGGAAGCTCTGTTACTGCCTGGCTGTGCTGTCGAAAGACTGTTTCAATGCTTAAATAACTTACTTTGCTCTCTTTTTGTTTTGTTCTATTGTTGTTTCTTCCATCACAGGATGAAGACTTTGTGACCAGAGACGACTTTGAAGATGCTGATCAGCTGAGGATAGGAAATGATGGCATCTTTATGCTCACTTTCTTCAGTTAGTAACCCAATCTACTTGTCTCTGTTTTTCTCTTTCTCTTCTTCAACGTGTTTTTTCATCTTCAGCTCTTCTTTACCTTAACTTCTGCAGAAATGATGTCTTTTCTTATATTGGCTACAAATTAGTGAAATAATATTTCCTGCGTTCTCGCGGCTGTTTTTTAAATTTCTGATGGCATGTCTAACACTCTTCCTTTCAGTGGCATTCCTCTTCAACTGGATCGGTTTCTTCCTGTCTTTCTGTCTGACCACCTCCGCAGCTGGCCGCTATGGGGCCATCTCAGGCTTTGGCCTCTCCCTCATCAAATGGATCCTCATAGTCCGGGTATGAACACACACACACACACACACACACACACACACACACACACACACACAAACACATAAAATGTGGTTATATGTACGCACAAACAACTCAAAAGCCCCAAACAGCACTCTGGTATTTTAATGCTGTGTCTGTAGTGGTTGGCTTATTGGCACTGTGTTATTTCCTCAAGATTTCTTGAGAAGTCGGCCGCTTTCTTCATTCACTGTTAAAATGCAGGACTCATTTGAGTGAAGCCAATGCAGGCCATATTTATTCTAACCAGTCATTTCTGTCATTCTGTTGGGTTTCTAGTTCTCCACATACTTCCCTGGTTACTTTGATGGACAGTACTGGCTGTGGTGGGTGTTTCTGGTGTTTGGTAAGTAGCCAACCTCTGCATTTAAATGAATCAAATAGGGAATCGAAAAGTTTTGTTTTGCTTGTGACACATTTCTGCTCTCTGGAGCTCCATTGCTACAGTGTTGGGGTGTGAATAGTTACAGCAGGATAGTTAACCTTAATTATCCTTTTAGATAATCAGTTATAATTATTACAGCGATATAAAAATTTAATTTCTCTAACCCTTGACCAGAGCTGATATGACCTCCTCAGACCTGGCATTAACATGTGTCTCGGGTGATCTGATCACAAGAGGGCAGCTTGTGCAACTTTGTCACAGTTTCATAATGAACTGAAAATATTTTTACACTTACAGTCTTACTGTTCTCAAAGTGTCATTTTTTGCTGTAGTATGCAGCTGTTTCTTGACAGTATCTTGTGGATAGTGCACAGTGGGCAGCGTAGTTGCTACATTGTACAGTGGATCATTTTGCAACTGAAGATCCAGATATGTCCTTCAGGAGATAGTCGAAACCAAACAGAGCTTAAAAGGATTTATTGGGTCGACAGAAACATAAATGCTAATGTTCCATAGTATCTGCTAAATGTATGTATGACATCTGTTTACTTATATGTCTTCCTTATCCAATCAATCAATCAATCAATCAATCAATCAATCAATCAATCAATCAATCAATCAATCAATCAATCAATCAAAAAAGGGGAGAACAGGTCAGTATTGTGTTTACAGCAGTTTGAGTTTCCCCAAAGTGGCCAACTGCAGGTTTAACATCACTATAGGATTTTCTCTGTTTTAATTATTTCAATTTCATTTCTTAGAAGCTTTTGCTAACCGAAATGCACCATGGGTATCACAGTCTTTATTTTCTGTATTTACTCTACTTTTTTTGTCCACAATATCCACAACCTTAATACTTTTTAATTTATTTTCAAAGCACCAGATATTTTATAATGCAGTTGTTCATTTTTTTGTAATGATGATTCAAGTGGGTGAGCTTCATTCCTCTTCCAAAGCTTTAAACTGCTCCACCCACGAATCAACCAAGTCACTCCTGAAAAGACTGTTCTTACTTTGCAACTCTTCATAATTATTTTGTCCCAATTTTGTCTTCGCTAACCTCAAGCAATTGTTTTTTAGTTTAAGTGTGTCCTAGTTACTACTCATTCATTCACATGTTGCCAAACCAGTTCACTGAGTTATGTTTTACCTCAGTTCATATCAGCCAGATCTGCTCTGTTTACCCTGTAATCAGTATGGGTGTATTAGGAAGTACTTTAATCATGGGCGTCAGTGCAGTTTTATCTTTTTGGTTTTTGTTATATTTCTTTTATCAGGTTTTATATTGGTCAACCTAAAAACCCCGTCAGAGCATTGCTCGCATTTGTTGCTGCTGCCACTGTTTGTGTTTGTGTATGTGCTGTAGTACTAGTCACTTCTGTCAGTCTCATAGTCTCCTTTTTTCATCTTCCTCTCCTCCTCAGGCATTTTGCTCTTCCTGCGAGGGTTCATCAACTACGCCAGAATCCGCAAGATGGCTGACACCTTCTCCACCCTGCCCCGCACCCGAGTCCTCTTTATCTACTGAGCTGGCAAAGACTCAGTCTCCATCATCTCTTTTTTTTCTCTCTTTCAATGAGGCATACTGTCTGGCTTTATTCAATCAAAACAGGGGAAAGGAACATTTTTTTCCTCTGGTTGACATGATTTGGACAATATGGCTATAGTCCCCTTTTGGTGTAAAACAGTATACACTGAGAAATCTGTAAAACCCTTCAGTTGTTAGTGGTGAACTGTCAAGTGCTATTTGCAATTATGAAGTGTGTGATGTATAAATTAATGCCTTATTTACTATTTTACTATCTGTTGGTAGCAGCAGCATGCACTGTCCCCGTTTAGCCACCAGGGGGCAGGCTTGTTTGTATTATTTTTTTCCACCGATCTTCAACCTGATGAAGTCATTTGTCTAGAAAACTGATTCTCAGTGCAGGGGCCAGTGGGAAATTTTGGGGTCATGGGTTGATTTACATTTACACTTACACGATGTGAAATGATATATTTCAAGAATCACTTAAATGTGTTTTTAACCTTTCTGACCAATACTTTTTGTTCCTTGTAAAATAGTATATAATTCAGGTAATACAAGGCTGAAAAGGGAAAATCATTAGCTTTTTTTGGGGGTTCAGGGGCTAAAAAGGTTGACGATCAGTTGTAAAGAAGACCAGGGGCCAGGTTTTCCCCCAAAGCATCTTTTCCTTGTGTGTTTAAGATTTGTCTATGCACTCACTGTAATCAGGAATGTTCTCTCCTTATTTACCATACACGTATTTCAGCAGAGGCTTAAAAGGTCCAGTGATGCCCAGGGTATCCAGGAGCGGACCTTCTGGGGCAGGCTGAGGGTCACTGCCTTGCTCAAGGGCACAGTGATAGGGGTGGAATAAGCTGCTAGTCTGTCACTGGATTCACATGTGTAAACGGACAGTTTTGGTCAAATAAAAGATTCCAACGCCCTATCTTAGTCACTGGCACCCCACTGATTTCCAATGAGGAAATGGAATGATTGTGTCGCCAGATGTGATTTGGAAACCCTGCCCCTCAAAGAACAAGGAATATATTAATTCAGAACAGAGACTTTTCTTTGACGTAACTATGAAATATTAAGAGTCATTGTTTTTATTTACCCTCATTCTAGTGTAAGTGGAATGATTATTTTTATTGCAAGAATTTTAAGTATCTAACATTTTGGTGCGGAGCTATTTATCAAAAAAATAATATGGAAAATATAACCTGACACGACGGTCATTTTTAGTTATGCTTGTTATTCAGGTAGTAGGATGCCACTTCCTCCCTCTATTATATAGACTGATGGTTTAAGATATATTGAACAAATTAATTTACATACAAACATTTCAGTCCAGGTGTTCCAGAGTGGTTTTATTTCCAAAACGCCTGAATAGGAGAGTTGTATCATTGAGGTTGAGAAAAAATGTTCTGTCAGTGGATAATAAATAGTTTTGGACTTTGATCAAGTTTAATTTGAATTCAGCCTGATGATCCGACTGAACTGGGATAAAAACATAATCTACCATGCTTAGTATTTTTGAGCATGGCTGGTGTGGGGAGGCTTTTGAAAGTTTTAAGTCATCCAGAGAGAGCGGAAGCCTCCCTGACCGTGATGTTCAATTACTGACCAGAGACATACTGTTAGCCGTGCTAATTTTAACACACGAGACACGCGTGTGCGTGTGTGTGCAAGAATCGAGATGATTTACTGGTAGTGGCTAATTATACATGTCAGCTGTGTTTTTCCTTGCAGTTGGAACAGGAAGTTAAGGTCACCACACCTGGAAGACATGTCACACCAACTGAAACATACTTTGGTTTCACTGGAAACTTTTACTGACACAGAGTGTCACATCGTCTCGCAGGCCTCCCCACCTGATGCTAGCTGGATATTGGCCTCTAGTGGTGCTCAGATGACATGACATTGGCTCCATTCAGTTCATCTTTCACAGGCCACCAGGGTAAAATGTCACTCTCAATTCACTAAAAATGATTATTTTACAGCTCATGGTTACGAACTGTTCCCAAGAGCAGAACAGAGAAGTCGAGCAAACCAGACTTTCATGCAGTTTAAGTCTGAAGGTATGCTCAGCCTTCTGGCACGCAACTGTGCATTATACAGAGAATATTCATTGAAAAAATCCTGCTATTAAGTCCATACTTTTTAAAAAACGCAAATGTTTTTAGATTATTAGATTAGATTAATAGATCATTATTTATTCCATTAAATGGAAAGGGAGACAGAATATGATACATTTACTGCATACTGAAAAGCAACTGTTTAATGTTGGTTGACATTTTTAGTAAATGTTTCTCTTATGAACTGTAGATTTTGCCTTTTGTTCAAGTCTGTGCTGCTGCACGACTGGAACTTCTTAAAAATCGGATTTCCTGAAGTCATTTCTTCTTCTGCAGTGTGCCCTTTGGAAAAATAGAAACAGCTGTCGGTCAGAAAATACAGATGTTCAGTAGCTCTGGGCTGAAAATGTGAACTTTGAACTGTCTGAGTTTTAAACTCATTATTTTAATATTCTAAAGTAGTTTTTTGTTTGTTTCTCATATTTTACACAGCACAAATGGCCCATAAAGATGGGAGTAAGAGAAAGACAAGTAGGGCAAAGGTCATATTCCAGACCGTTCAACACCTGTCCACTGAAGCACCACGTCACCAGATGACCTTGGATAAACAAACTTGATTTTGCCAGGTGCAGACGGGTTTAACCGATGACAGTCTTTCAGCTGTAAATTCTGGCAAAGCACACAAACAACAAAATTCCTTATCGTCCACATCTTACACAAATTCAGCCTCAGTCCACTTGAATCCCTCTGTAACGTCATCCCTCCTCTGCTCCAGCAGGGTCACCCAGTGCAGGTGTTCTTATTATCCAGATGTCATTCATAAAACAGCTCCATTGTGCCAAGAGCTGTCTGTGTCTTGTCAGCTGCCCCCGATTTACAGAGATGGAAGTATTTCTTGGAGTAATTGATGGGAATTATGTGTGCTTGCCAAGTGCCTGCACTGCTTGCATGTTTTAGCTATCAAAAGATAAGAGGAGACTTTTTGATTTACAGAGAGGCCTGGGAGTTAGCCATCTTTCCAGAGAGACAAACTTTGGCTTCTGTTAGGCAAACTTTTTGTGAAACGACAAAGTGATTTTACGATAGTTGATAAAATCATACAATATGTTTAATAATAATAACAAACAGAGCACAGTAGTACACAACATCAGCTTGTAGAGTTAATAAGAGTTAGAGAGAGTGCCGTTTGGAGAAAAGCTTTCAGAGAGGCAGATGGAAAAATCACTTGTAACATGTTTAACCGCCTCTGTAACACAAAGGTAAATGAATCCTTTGCCTTTAAAAAAAAGATCCATTTCTGTTAACAGAAAGGGGTTTCTGGGAAATGCGGTCTTAAGTCTGGTATAAACTAGAAAAGAAAATACAAATAATGTGCTTTGGAGAATACCAATCATCTCCACTGAAGTCTTATCTGTACAGAAATTATAACAGGATACCAAAATTGATTCTGACCATAATATACTGATGTTTGCAGATGAGCATGTTTAAGACAAGAGACGTCGAGACCACAAAAGACATCCTACTACCAACTTCTCACATTTTGACTTTATCTTCAATTATTTAAAGTTACAACATCCTACCAGAGAATTCCCATCACCTTAGACAAACTGCATTGAGTCGGAGCCTCCTGCTGTCAGTCTGAGTTTCAGATGGGAGGTTCCCCAGGATGTGGGGAGGATGTGGGTTGCATCCAAATGATATGTCCTTCTTCTCTCTCTATGTGTGTGTGTGTGTGTGTGTGTGTGTGATTGGGTAGAGGGAGGGGTGTTATCATTGATGTGTGAGTCATCCTGACCCTCCCCTCCTCTCCCTGCACTTCATGTGGTGTGTGTTTGTGTGTGTGCAAGCATCCTGTAGGCGATGTGTGTTTATGTTGCGTTGAAGTCTACATGCGTCTAATGCCATAAAACAGGCTGTGTGTGCATGCACAATGTGTTTTTACATGTTTGTGTGATGGCGTATGGTGGTGAGCATCCCTTTGTATTATATGTGTGTGTGTGTGTGTGTGTGTGTGTGTGTGTGTGTGTGTGTGTGTGTGTGTGTGTGTGTGTGAGAGTGTGAGTGTGAGTGTGAGTGTGAGTGTGAGTGTGAGTGTGTGTGTGTGTGTGAGTGTGAGAGTGAGGCTGGTAAAGCAATGGTGAGTCATCCGCAGGCCAGCATTGCCTGTTACCATGGGTCACACACAGCAGGTACCCCACCTCCCCATGTACTCCTTTTTTTTTCTCTTCCTTCCTCCTCCTCTTCTTTTTCCTCTCTGACTCACAGATGACTCCCCCACCACCACCAATGACATCACCACCCCCCTCCCTAACACTTTGTTGTGGTGAATCATACTGTACATTGAGATTTTCTCTGCTCCTGTCTTCAGCCAACCAGCAGGGCAAACCGTCAGCCGTTCATTCGTAAAATCAGACTCAAGTCGCTGAATCATTTGTCCGTGATGACTTTGACCATTGGGTAGGTAGGTTACCTAAGTGATGTCATCTGTTATAACATACATCCAGTGACGTAATCAAAGAGGTCAGACACACTCGGATAGGTCCTCTGATTACATTCGGGGGAAAGATGATGTATTTCAGCCGTCCATGCAAACACAGATCTCCACTGTACCACAACTGAAAAACCACTGTTCTTATTTAAACAGCCCTCTTGTGCATTTTCTTTTATTATTACACTAAATAATCCTCAATTTGTCAGCAGGATTGTTCAGTTTCAGAGGAAAATTTTGCATTTTCAAACTCAATCAAAATCACACCAGCTCATACTGTACAATTTTTATATCTCTGTGTAAAAATTACAGTTAATGATAAGATTAACTGAGGTCTTTAAAATCAGAAGCATCTGAGGGAAGAGCAGCTGAAAGTTTAAACATCATATCCAAAGATGCAAGACCGACGTGCATTACATTTTAGTTGCTGTATTTCTTAACTTAGTATTATGTTATAATTTTAACCCTACTGAGACATTTGTCATAGCTGCTGTTTCCTTGTCACTGCTCACCTTAAATGTATCATATCCAAATTCTGCAACTTTCACATAAATGGTTTTCCAGTGCATTTCTGGTAATCATCCATTGGCGGTATACTGTAATGTCATCACATCTCTCCTGTGTTTCTCGCTGGGTGGCATTATTTAGTCTATAATATGAAAAGTGACCCTTGTTTCTCACTTTACTGCTTACTTCCGCAGACTGCTGACGAGTTAAATTCTGCAGACATTACTGAATGTCATAAAACACAAATCCGTCATGTTGTCTGTGTTATCACCTGGAGGAGTGTCTGTGAATGCCAATTGTTAATGACATGTCACTGTATCAGACCCGGAGAGACGAGTTTACCCATGACTTCATCCTGTAGTGATGTCGGACGAGTGTCATGTCACCTGGCTTTCTTGTCTTCACGATACTTACCACTTCTGCATGTTGTTTAAAACAATTTGTTAGAAGCTGTGATGATAATCTTCCTGCTGCTCCAAATGCACTGTCCTATATTCTGGTGTAAATGACAATGTATCTTAATGTAATGTGAAATTTTGAAATGTGTGTTATAATCCACTACCGAGTTTGGTAGCAGCTAAAGGCACTAATTCTCTAGTTGGCAAATTGAAAATGCAGATAGAAACAGTTGGATGGGAACCCACCTACTGCCACCTATTACAATGTGTCATGCTGGACTAGACTATATGTATTATATGATACTGCATATCGTATCATAGTTAATTATATTTCTTTTCCATTCTATTCTATTTTACTCACAGTTTGAAATTGTGCATTGCCCATTTTTATCTTATATTGGGACACCTCAAACATACTTCCTGTCAACACTTTAATTACTGTTACAAATCAGTGCTCTTGGCAGTCTAGCTAATATTTGACTGCACATGCTGTAGCCATGGCAACAATAAATCTTGCACAACATTAAACTCAAAAGTATTGGGTGAAATTAACTCATGTTTGAGTCGGAGATACTCATCACGTTTGGCAAGATTAACAGTTTTCCTTAACAGTCATTTCTTTGGTAAAGAATCATAATGTAAATGCCGATGATTTACCTCTACTTGCTACTGCAGTGCTCTATTTTAATTTATTGTTTCGTACCGTATTATTTTCCTCCACGCAAATGCATAATATTCTACTGGTATAACACCGTCTCTCTCTCGGCTTACAGGGCTTTTTGTGAATGGAGACTTGCTGTGCTGTGGCGAGAAGGTGGATGAATGGGACGGAGCGACGGACAGATGAATGGGAGAGATGGAGGGACGCGTGTGGCGAGGGAGGGAGCGATGGAGGCTACGTCACATTACGTTTCCGCAGTGCATCAAGGGAACTGGTTTGTCTGTGACTCATACCGTCAGGATGGGAAGGGGGGATCGGGGGGGGTAGATGGAGAGGGGGAGAGAGAGAGATAGATAGAGAAGGGCAGAGGGAAGAGGAGGAGGAGGATGAGGAGCGAGAGAGAGAGGAAGAGGATGAGGAAGAGAGAGAAGGGAAAGGATGGGTCTGGTCTTTTTTTGTCCTACCTTTCCTTTTTTTTCTTCTCCATTGCTCCATCCCCCATCAGTGATGTAATACAGGTGACCTATTCATCGCAGGGAGGGAGCCTTCCTTCCTCCTCTCCTCTCCTCTCCTCTCCTCTCCTCTCCTCTCCTCTCCTCACCTCTCCTCTCATTTTATCTGTCTCCCCTACCCTCTCCTCCCTCCCTCCCTGCTTCCTCTCTCCTTGCTCAGCTGACTGGCTGAATGCTTGAATGAACAGGCCTCTCTCCTTTTATTGCGGTGGGGGGAGGGGATGACACAGGAAGCCATGAAGCAGACGCAGAGCTGGAGAAGAGGAAAGAATGAGTGATAAAGAAGAAAGAGAGGGAGGAGAAGAGATAGACAGAGTTCCCATGGCATCTGAACGGATACACACTGACTGCTGATCTCATCCTTTACGTGTGAAGCTGTTGCTATTGTCTGTCTGTCTATGTATGTGTGTGTGCAGGCATACGTGCCTATGTGCGTAATGTATGAATGGATGCGACCTTGTTTCTTTCATTGAGAAATCTGTGTGCACATTCTGTGCTTCTGCCTAACTCGGACTCCGCATGCCACCTTAACCTGCTTTACAGAGTCAATAGTAGAATATAGGTAAAAAAAATAAATACAGGGAGCTGTCACACCATCCACACCGCCATTGTCAGCATCTATCTCATGATTTAACTGTAGATATGTATATATCAAGTCTGCATTTGTGGCGGAATGAATACTCCTTCTAAACCAGTGCTCAGTGACTTTAACAGTAATGTGCCTATTAAAATGGGACTTTTAAGGGTATTCAAAACATCCAAGTGGATATAGCTGAAAACCTCTGTAAAGCTTTTACTTTGTAAGACCTGCAAAAATAAGACCTGGCTTTTGGCTTGACTGCTACATATTTTTTTTTTTTTTTTTTTTTAACTTTCTCCAATGAGTTTTGTTGGCTTTCACGTGGGAGTAGAAATTTTTTAAACCCAAGATCTAAGTAAGCAGTAATACATGATGAGGTGCACTGATACGCAACGAGGCAGAGGTGGAGAACACAGTGAGGTAAAACAGATGTTTCCTGTGCTGAGTTATTTACCACTGTATATCAGTAAACCTCTGAGTGAATTATCACACTTATATCACAGCCACTTACTACAGGAAGTTCAGAAATACTTAAATTGTTGAGTTTTTTTTTATTGCTGTCATTTTAGTAAACTAACAGTATTAATATTAAAGCACCCCTGCCAAACAGCAGACATCCAAAGCTAGCAGCTAGCTGGTGAGCATAGTGGAGTGTTTAGCAGCCAAAAGAGACCAAAGCAAAGCCAAAAGAGAATGAATATTAGACTTTAATTTGCCAGGTAGACAGACACACAATGTCAAATACATGCTAATGTTTTTCCGTGTTTGGTAGGCATATATGTGTAAAAAGTCAGCTGTTCGCAAACACATTATATTACCTTTATGTGGTAATAGGTCAGTGCTGTGTTTACATCTTGCTTCCAATGCCCCCATGTGAACTAAAAATCAATAATGCAGAAGGAAATCCAGTTAACTGCATAACATGCTTTATTTCCCAAGTTTTTAGCCCATCAGGTGCAATCAGGCCTCCCTGATGACGGCAAGATGTTTAGTTTTGAAGGTCTAGTTCTTAAGGCTCAAACTGGTCTGCACATTGCTGCATGTGTGTTCTGAACAGTACATATGGATGAAGTCAGTTTAATCCATGGTTTGGTCTGCTTCACTGGTAAGAGTTGCGCAACACAGAAGTGCAGTTTCCATGGTTACCTGCAATTTAATATACCTTTTGCAGTGACTCAAACAGTGTTTTAAACTGTTGACAGACACTATGTCTGAGGTGTCATTTTCTGTGGCTATGGAAGAAATAATTTTAAGGTCATCCAATGAGCTTTAGAGGAGGTTTCAATGGACCAAGACGAGTAGAATTTTACCAAACCATCTTAATTATCTAATCTAAATACACACCACTGGACTTTTGCATTGATATAATGTAGGATAAATGTTCCTTGCTCATTTGTAATAATTAAGTCCAAACCTGACCTGGAGGCAAGAGTTACAGTAAATAGGTATGAATAGATATAAGTAATACTGGTAACTGACCATACTACATATGTACGTTGCTGTGTGTAGTATGCATGCATGTACATATGTACATTATGTCCATACCTGTTCATTTTCTCATGTGGACCATATGTATGAGTATATATGTGTATATGTACCTGTGTGTGTGTGTGTGGGTGTGTGTGTGTGTGTGTGTGTGTGCGTGTGCGTGTGTGTGTGCGTGCGTGTGCGTGCACGTGCACGCTCATTGCCAGTCATCAGACCCTGGTTGTCTCTGCCTCCACCTTGTATGAGTCAGAGCTGCAGTACAGTGTGGGAGGGGCTGGGATTGGATATCCTGCTGGTGGCACGTCCACACACACACACACACACACACACACACACACACACACACACACACACACACATATACACGCACACACACATGCGTGTGCACACACTTTTGTATTATTATACTTTTGAGGACCCCTCAGTGATGGAATACGCTCTCAAACCTTTAGAAATGAGGACCACCAAGATATCCACTGTGAGGCTATGAAACTCAAACCGGTCCTCGCAAGGATAGATGTACAAGAACACACATTAGTTTATGAACACATACTGTTCACACACACACACACACACACACACACACACACACACACCCTCCTCATATGCAGAATGTGGAGACAAATGGCAACAGTGACATATATGTCTGCACTTAACACACATAAGCACACATACATACAGCGCACAGACGCACACACAAACACAGCATGCTGTCACATCCGGCCCTGCGCTCCACAGTGTAGCCTATAATTAGCTGCCTGCAAAGCTGACTGCCTAGAGATGAGATGAGCTAACCAGAGAGAGAAGGAGAGGAAGAAAAGGAGATGAGCTAACCACATGGAGGTAGATGCTGCTCCGCTGAGAGAGGAGGAAGAGGAGGATAGAGGAGGAAAAATGTTGGGAGGAGGGGGGCCAATGAAAGGAAGGAGAAATAACCAGACAGAGGTGAATCTTCATAAAGGGAAAGTCGCATATGTTACAGGACAGATGGAGCACATTCAGAGGAATTTATCCAAAGTATGATATAGTACTGTGGGTGAACACACTCCCTGTGTGGGTGGCCCCAAGTGGGCATTAAACACCAAACCCTTGCAGTGACACACACTCATCCTCAACCCATTCAGCTATACAATACGACCAAATAAGGGATTGGAGCTGTGTGTATGTGTATATGTGTGAAGATATGTCTTCCACTGCACTCTGATACTCAGAGGCTGGAGCATTTTTATGAATGGGGCTCAGGCAGCCAGCGCGGTAAAGTATATCAGAGCACTATAATGAGAGCTGCGATGGACTCTTAAGTAGCACGATTTCATCTGTATAACAAAAGCGGGCTTGAGACTTGGCTGTGAATGAATGAGTCAGGATCGACGTAACCCAGCTTCATTGTCGGGGGTGGGGGTGTTGGGGAGGGAGGGGTCTGTGTATGACTCATACTCCTCTCCTCTCTCATTGTCACTCCACTGCAGTAGCAGAGGACTTCTGGCCTGCTGTGGGCTCTCCCTCCTTTATCTCCATCTCCCTGTCTGCCTCTGCATTCGCTCCACTGCTTCCCCGATACTGCATTGTCACTTTGTCTCATCCGTGTGTCTGTCCCCGTGTCTCTCTTTTTGTTATGATGCAGGTAATGAGGGAGCTATTCAACCTATCTTAAACCTGCTGACCCCAACCCCCATCAGCATGAACTCATGCTGTGAACTGAATTGGACTGGGTTATTATTTGCGTCGTTCTAAATGTCAATGGGATTTTGAAGGAGGTTTTCTTACTTCTGGAACAGCACCTGGAAGTTCCAGTTCCACTTCTGCTCTCTATAGGAAGTTTGTGTAGCTCGCTGCACAGCTGTGCGCCTACATGCATAGCCACAGAGACGCAGAAGTTGACAAACTGAAACTTGGGAGTGAAACCCAAAAGTCTGATGATGTCTGTCACGGACTGGCCAGACCGGCCAACCTTAATGTGCAGTGTGCAAAGCTGCCAAGTGTCGCTGTGAGAAAATAATTTCCCTCTGATTTTCCACTCTCTTCAACGTGCTGCTCAGTCCAGCAGCTGCCTTCTAAATCTATTATTTTGGCTTTAAATAATAATAATAATAATAATAATAATAATAATAGTTTAGAGTCAGGACTGTTCTTCTACATTGTATCAAAAAAGGCACTCTGACTATGAGGGAAAAGCCAGACGCAGCATGGAGCAAGGCGTGATATGGGGAAAGACTGCATGGCTGGAGACACGACTGTTTTCTCCCTGTAGCTACAATATTGGTCTGATCTGTTTGTTTGCACAACAGTAATGCACGTAATATAATGACACAATCATACACAAGTGGAAAACTCACTAAAAAAGCGAGAAACTTCCAGTAAAAACTCTTGACATAACAGCAGCAAGAATGCAAGAAGATGAGCAAACCAAATGCAAGGCTACAATTAGATACAGTGCTGTGACCATGATGATTGATAATTATAATGATGATGGCAACATGATGTAAAGTAAACCTCTTGGAGACAGAAATATGGAAGAGGTGATTGATTTTTCTTTTTCTTCTGCTGTCACAGTTGGTCCACGTCACAGTGCTGAAAACAGAAAGTCTCCTCGCTTGGGGAGGGTGGAGAGATCTGCTGAAGTGCGAGGGACATACATTTTACATGATGGAAATACCTCCTGGAAACTCACGGGCGGCGGCGGCGGCGGTGGTGGTGGGGCTTTACTTGCTCATGCGTGTGAGGTGCGTTCATTATTATTCCATGCCTTTCTCGGCTTGACTAATGGGTGCACTGGGCCCACTGCTTTCACACTGGGCTGGAGGAGGCATGGAAATAAGATACAGGGGTGTGTGAGTCAGTGAGTGGTCATTACAAATTAACAAACAGCTGGTGACCTACACACTGCAACCAAAACTGCAGATCTTTAATTAGGGGAATTTGGAAAGCACTGTGTTCCCATGTTTTGTCTGATCATCACCATTTCTCATTGTGCAGGACTGTTAATCATCAGCTATGAGGGGATTATACTCGAGTATACAATACGGTGTGAGTGTAGAGAGCACTTTTTACAAGTTAAACCCTTCACTTAACTGCCTCCATAATGTTTTTCGCAGCATTGGGCTGGTTTGACCTTTTTTTTGGTGACCTCTTCTGTCAAGTTATTTTTCACTTCTTGGCAGAAAAGCTGCATTTAAAATTCTGATCTTTAACTTAACACGGTGTACACATAAAAATATAAAATATGCATCTTAAAAGGGCTCAACAGTAAGCCACATTGCCCCAGAGCAGTGCTGTACCCTATGTACTTATATGGTCTGTTATGCCAAATATTCCAACCATGGCTGATATGTACAGTACTCTCTGTCATCAATCTTCTCATACTGATGCGCTAATGTGGTTTGAAGAAAGAAAAATGTGATTTGTGAATAACAGTATTTGACAAAGTGTGAACAAAAGAACACATAGACATTTTTTGTCTATTCAATCTAAATACTGCTATTCTGTGGTCATCATTCAAGCCGAAGAAGATTCCTAATAGATTCTGTGTTTGGAGGCCATGTTTATTTCACAGCCTTTCTCCTTAAAATTCTTCAAAAAATCCTACAGATCTTTGGGAACACATCGCCTATAACTCTGTGAAATAACAGACTTCTCCGGCTGATGGTGTGTCATATATCAGACCCCAATGAATCACGATTAGTGCTCCACTTTATAGTTCCCATGAGCGGCTTTCTATCAGACTGTTTTATTATTTTACCTCCCCACTCGTTTTGACACGTTCACTTTCCAGTCCAACGGAGACGATGTGTAAAGATCGTTGGAAATGGAGCCTGAACTCACAGAGTGGAGCCAAAGAAGAGCTCAAGACTGGTCATTGCTCTCGTAGATCATCCTGCTACTTGTAATATATGTAATATATGTGATATTGCTTAAATTATTACCTAATATGATGGTGGATTTATTAATAAAAATCCTGTAAGAGTTGCCGTTATGATTTATCTTTTTAATTTGAGCTGCACCCTTCTGTTTCCACCGTTCCCTGGCCAAAAAAAAAACAAGTAGAACATGTCTGTGGTTAATGCTGTGCAAAAAATCTGGACATGAAACAAATTTCAGGATATTTTATAGTTTAATCACTTGTGTTAGATGGATTGCGAGATATTTATGGTTTCAACAAATACCTTTTTTCAGGGAAATTACATCAAACACATAAAAAATGTGTTGAGGAAATTTTCAAAATTGAATTTCATTGGATATGAAAGACACATGTCCATGTACAATAATAATATACACTGAAAAAAAAACTGAAACACAGCAGACAAAATAGGATGGAAGATAAAATTACATGCCAGGCTTGTCGTTTTTTGCAGTGTACAAGCACACCCTTTCTAATGATTGATTTCAAACTGCAGCTTACATAATGCCTCCTGGGCATTATGTGTTCATGTCTTTGTACCTGTGTCATTTGCACAACAATTTAGTGACTAACTGCCATAAAGCAAGATGTCCTTTGTCCTAACAAAGATGTGTTCAACGCTACTATGATTATATAATAGTACTGTAGTTATAGATTAAACGTTTTACCTGGCCAACATTGTTTTTTTGTAAAAAGAAAAAAAAGAAAAAAAAAAGTAACTTGGAGACATGAGATAAAAGCAGCATTGAGCTTTAAATTTTCCTAACCTTTGCTAAATAGGTGCTACTTTTATGTGCAGACAGGTCAGCCGCTGACAGATGTGAAGTGCAACAGGAACAGCGAGTCATTGTGAAGCACTGGCCAGAGGAAGAGAGGAAGAGGAGAGGAGAGGTAATGAAGGTGTAATTTGCTAACCATCTGTGAGGTGCCTTGCTGCCCTGGGGGTTTCCTCTTCTCCGGAACTCCCCCTCCGCAGGGGCACAGGTGCTGGAGAGCAGAGGAGGAGGAGGAGGAGGAGGAGGAGGAGGAGGAGGAGGTGAGGGTGACTGGTATAGAGGGAAGGGAGGGGTAAAGTACGTAGGGGAATTAAAAAAAAACACAGACAGTGAGGGAAGACGGATGAGGAGGGTGAGAGGGAGCGATGGAAAAATGGAGGATGGGGAAATAACAAATCCTCTAATCTGAACAACCGCAGAGGCCATTTGTAAGTCACTTCTGATGTGACCCAGGTGATATGCCACAGAAAAAAAAAAGATAAATAATCACTTTTGATTAATAAATAACTATTCTTTTATGGTGTGGCAATGCTATGGGAAAGCTTTGGTTAGGTTTAGGCACATTTGGATTAAAAATAAGTACTTTGTTAAGGTTAAAGAACCTTCACTGTCACCACACGCCCTCCCTCCCTTTGTCACTTGAACGTAAACATATTTGTTTGTAGGGCAATTGTTGAGTTGATGCCGTCTCACACCACTGTTAGTCATGGTTACAATAAAATGTAACAGTGGGTTGTAAGAAGCTGCTTCCACAAACGACCTATGGGGCTGTTTTTTTATGGGAGGACAGACTTGGAAATAAGGGAGGAAAGGGAGATAGGCATGGAAAAACCAACAAAACAGAGG
Source organism: Seriola lalandi dorsalis (assembly GCF_002814215.2). NCBI lineage: Eukaryota > Metazoa > Chordata > Actinopteri > Carangiformes > Carangidae > Seriola > Seriola lalandi. Next base: position 1,456,595 of record NW_019525445.1, on the reverse strand, counting down.
TAATAGGGAGAAGGATGCTGAGATTATTGCGGAAGAAGGCAATCCTGTTGGAAAGGAAGGAGATGGCACCCTTTGGTGCTTTATATCAGTCTCGACTGTATAATCCAAATTATGGTGAAGACATGGAAGGAAATGGAAGTACAATGTTTTGTCCTAAAAGCCTTCAATAGTTCAGTGCTTCCTCTTGTTTATGGCTTTACTATCCTACGGCCAAGCCATTTTCCCCTCCATCAAAACCTCTTTCTCCATCCTTCACCTCCTACTTTCCGTCTTTAAGCTCCGCTATAACTCACCACCATCGCTTCCTCCCTTTCTGCTCCATCCCATCCCACCACAATCATCCCTTCAGATAATTTCTATTCCTTCTCATCCACTTTAATTCTTCTTCAAAAAACCCCCCCAAAAAACAGGGGAAAAAAAGCTTTCTATGCTTTTATAGATTTTGTTTTCAGCTCTAAAATAAAATAACTTAAAACCACTAAAATAGTTTCAGTCATCAATTTAAACCTGACTGTAATTCACAACATGAGAATGATTCACCTTCTAAAAACCAAGTATCCAGTCTCTCTGGGGGAAAATCTGTGTTGTTGCACAAGCAGCAATAGCAAGTACAGCTAAACACACAAAGACTTATTTACACATCCAGCAAACATTTGCATTTATTTGGAGCCCAATCAACTTCCACCCGATCAATATAGGTCCAATGCTCACTCTTGTTTTAGCTCTGTTTTGGTCCCCAAGATGCTCCTTAATTTCAGTGGCCAGCTGCTAACTTTGTCCGTCTGCTGTTGTTGTTGTTGGTGTTGGGAAGGTAGAGTAGTGTCAGTGCTGAGAGCAAGTGAGAGCAAACAAAAACGGTGAAGTTGCAGGTTATAAAACCAAAAACAATGAGCCAAAAGGGGCTAAAACACTTTGTTGACCTGAACTACAGTTGTGTGATCAATCTCTATGGGTTCATCAGAGCGACCCATATCCTAGGAGTGACCCTTTTCACTTAACATGTAAACATTTCAACCTTTGTTGATATAAAACTATTGATTAGTGCAGCTTTAATTAGAAAGTAGTTCCATTCATTTTTCAATGTTGTGAGCACCACAAACTAAATTCACCTCCATTGTGTTGCAATTGGTGGCAGAAATCTCAGAGACAGACATCACAAAGATAAAAACCCAAAACTATCTGCAAGGCTAGACACAATTAAACCTGCACAAAACCCATTTCTGGTAAAAACTAAAAAACAAAACAAAAAAACAACAAAACAAACCAACAAAAAAAACCCAAAAAACAAGTCCAATAAAATCATCTCCTTCCTTTCAAATACCCTTGTATCTCTTATCATCCACCCTGCCCTGTAACCCCCATCTCACCCCGTAAACTCCTCCCTTCCCCTTGAACATGCAGGCTGGTGGTGGTGGTGGCTGGGCTCCTTCCTGCTTTGAAGCGCTCCAGTCAGCCGTGTTGCCTCTGACTGCCTCTCTCTGAGGGGCATATAATGGCTTTAAGACGCCCTGGCTTCCTCCATAATGACTGCTTCCTCTGCTCTTGTCCTGTCCTGGCTGGCTGGATGTGTGGGTGGCTGGCCGGCCGGCTGGCTGGCCACCTGACAGGCTGACCAACGCTTGGCTCGCATCTGCAGTGTTACTACAAAACTGTACTATTGTCTCCCAGAAACTGTTCTTGTACATAAAGGTCTGGCAGAGTTAGTATTTTTAGCTGTATGTCACTGTCTAAATTAAAACAGGTTTTGTGACGATTGTTGTAGTGAAAATATGAGCAGAGAATTTCGAGCAGTTTCCAAACTTTCCCCATCTGCCGCTTTGCTTGTTGTTGCTCTGTACTGACGTCCGTTTGTGTCACAAGCATCTGTGGCGAATGGCTGCTTGCTTGCAAATTATTTTCATAATGAATGTGAAACTCCCACTGTCTGAGTGCATGGCTTACACATTGACTGGTTAGTTGTCTTGCTGATTAACTGTTGGGGATGGATGGTTGCTTTACTGCCTGGCTCTTTGACTGACTTGCTGATTAAAAGCTGGCTCCTTAAGTAGCTGACTTATTGGCTGTGGAATGCAGCAGGTGGTTCAAAATCTGAATGGGTTTTGCAGTTGTGCGTGCGTGTGTGCACGAGTACGATTGTGTGTACGTGTGCGTGTCTGAGTGCGTGTTTTTTCCCATGGTTGAAACTATTGAGCTTGTCTGCAGGCCCTCAGATTTCTTCTCTAATCTGGCATGTTTCACATTCCCAATTTCCTCTGCTGATGCATGACTCCTCCGCTCTGTGTTCAATCGCAGACTGCAGAGAGAAAAGTACGACAACTGCCTGTCTGTCCGACTGTCTGTCTCTCTCTACTTTGCTGGAGCTCTTCCTCCTTTGCTGATGAATCTCACCCACTGTAATTGTCTATAATGAGGAAACATTTTTAATTAACACATCTGTCAACTCACAAAATGTTCGTAAACAACATATCTGCAAAACGGCATATGTCATTGTTTTTTTGACAGTAGCTGCTCTTGTAACACAATACCTGCTTGTAGCAACTAAAGCAGTTTTTTTTTAAGATTATTTGTATGTACTTGAGAGACTTTGTGGCAGAGATGATGTTATAGTTAAATAATGATAGTTAAATATCAGAATAGCCAAAAGTGACTTTAGTGATGAGACAAGACATGTTTAAGTTGTTAAAGGTCCTCTCTGCTATGATTAATATTTTGTTTAACATGTTGGTTTCAGGTTTCAGACATGAAAAGTGAAACACAAAGGAAAACTGGGGCTTGAAGCACATCTACTCTTATTTCCTCATTGAGAAACTCTGGATCAGGCCTTATGTCCCGCCCACCACCACTGCTTGTACTAGGTTGACAGGTGAAAGAGCGGTGCGTATCAAGATGGTTCGTGGAGGAAACATTGGAGAGACTCAGCCACATGTGTGAGCCTCAGTCAGACCCAGACTCGGATAAGGTTAGCATAGTTAGCATCTTTTATTCGTTTATGCTGTTTGTTAGCTTGCAACTAGCACTGGCTGACACAGTGTGAGTGGTTATGCTAATGTGAACCCTCGAACTATGTACTGACAAGGTTTTGGGTTTATTTTGCCCCGCCCCCCATCCCCACAGCTTGACGGGATTGGTTCCGTACGTATATGACAAATGAAACCCTGGCTATCTGTGTCCGTTTTTATGAGACTGTTATTAGTTCACTGTAGGTCCCATGTGGAAATGCGCAGACATGGTGTTGACTGATTATTTCGCTCACGTGTTCTATTTTATAAAAAACATCATACGGCATATAACAAGGTAAAAACTTGATTTTCATTGGACGGTGTCTTTAAAACAGAACTTCTAACAAACAGAGGGAGAGTTAAGGAAACCAAATAGTTACATAATGACAATTATAGCTGCATTTTAATTGCGCAAGGATTATTCATTGTCGACAGAATTCCTGACAGAGTTGATGCTATTACACAGTTGTTCCATCACTGTTGCTCAGAATAACATGAAGGGACTTTGTGATGATGATTGGAAATAAAGATTAAACAAAAAGCAAAAATATAGTCACTTTCTGCTGTCAAATTTACCTGCAGGTGTCACCATCTCATGTCATATTAAGTACTTTATTCATTCTGACAGTGTTGCTTCTCATTAACAACTCCGCCTCTTCGTAGGTAGATAGGTAAGCTTGGTGATAGTGATTATCCAGGACGGCCGATGTTTGGCTTCCTAAACCAGATTACCCCAACTGAGCCAGACTAAACTGAATTTGCTTTGTCCAACAGGCCTCTGGTTGTGGTACAATGGAAACTTGAAAACACCCACATAACCCCAAGTGCTCATGCACGCACACACACACGCACACACACACACACACACACACACACACACACACACAAAGCCACACACATACAGATTCACTTGATCATTAGGTAAACAAAGGGCAGCGGAAGCTAGGGAACACTCTATCAGCAGGCTATCTACAGAACTGTTGACTCTACCGTTCCTTATCTGTTACATGAACTCTACACTGTCACATAAACATATGTATGTATGTGTGTGTGCACATGTATGCGTGTGTGCGCACGTGTGCGTGTGTGTGCGTGTGTGTGCACGTGTGTGCGTACACGCTCGCTCATATTGCATACCTAGCTACACATTTATATAAATATACTGAAGTGTATATGTTAGTTTGAATGTCTTTCAGTACATAGGAGTGTGTGACAGTGTATATATGCATGTGCCTCTGCGTGAGTCTGAATGAACATGGCAGGACACGTGAGTGTGATAGCAACGTTTTCTGATGCAATAACGCTGCTGGATTCTACACATCATAATGCCCATTACTTCTTCCTATGAAATGGAGATTCACCTGCAGAATATCACATATTGAATGCGTGTAGTGTACTGAAACATATTTAACTAACAACAATCCTGATGGCTGATTGATTGTTATTAATCTAGCAAAACGCCAAACTTTCTCTAGACTCAGCTACTCAAATGTGTGATTGTCTGCTTTTCAATCTTGTGGCATTGTAAACTGAATATCTTTGGATTTTGGACTTTGGGTTAAAAAAAAACAAGCAACTTTTAGATTTTTTAATGCTTATTAATGACTGATTAATTCAGAAAAAAAGCAATGAGATGCAAAAGAACAACAACAACAAAAAACATTATCATAATTTGAAACTTTATATACACACTTCACACATCACTAAGGAATACTGAGTGTAAAACGTTCTATATTTTCACATAGTGATGTATAATTTCCAAATGAATTATGATACCTTATTATTATTATTATTCATGTTTTGTTTATTTAATTCATTATTTATTGTAATTTTATTTATTATTATTATTTGAGTTGAATATTTCCTGTGATGCTTCACTGTAGAGGAGAAACATTTTGGAAGTCATTCTTTCATAGTTTCTTCCACTTCCTCCAAGCTAACAAGCTAACATTATTCACCTACCAACATTTCTAAAGCTCCCTCACCCCATAACCACCGCCACATAACCACTTGTAAAACCACAACTAATAGTATAATGATGCAACGTTTTACTCTGTGAGCCTTACAGGTGTTGGCAGGCAAATTTTTTAAACTTTGGACAGAACCATGCTAACTGTTTCCCCCTGTTTCAAGTTTTTATGTTAAGCTAACCATCCCTTGGCTTTAGCCTCATATTTAGCGGTGAGACGTGAGGGTGGTATCAATCACTGCTCCTCATTCCCCGAAATGTCAAAATATTCTTTTAAACCACCTAACAGCAAGAGAAACTTTCTGTTTTCAGTTTAGGAAAACTGTTTTTCATACATAACTGATATGTACGAACATGTGACATATGTAGCCTGATAGGAATGGCTGATTGAGATTTCTGGAAACTTCCCACTAGCTGCTCATTTGCTTGTTTGCGTCTTGATATGTCAGGAAAGCGTGACATGCAGGTCTTTCAAGGATATTTCAAAGGGAAGCCAGATATACCAGAATTTATCAGAAGTTTGTTGCAAGTGCAATGTCAACTTTTCCCTGGACAGTAGGTTATCAGCACGAGTTTGCCATCATGGCAAAGGAGAACTGGGGTGAACTTTATTTTTCTGCAAGGTAAGTAAATAAAATTGATGTCATAGTCCAGTCCCAAATCAGCTCTGTCCCTCAGAAATGAAAAAAGTAAGGACACTGTGAATTTCTTTTCAACAACCATACTGTATGTATAAATCTGTAAAAGGTTCACCAGTAGACAATCCATAAATCTGTATCTTTTTCTTTATTCATCATTTTGTTTACCAGGTATTCACCTCTCCTTTTTCACTCACCTCCCTTTTTCTGTCCTTCTCTCCCTTTCTAACTCCCTTCCTTCCTTTCTCTCTCCCTCTCTTTCAGTCCCATCCTCCATGCTAAATGAGAACCAGACGTTCTGCAGACCTAATCAAGATGTCCTAAGCTGAATGAGCCTTATTATGGGATGGGTAAACAGTGAGTTCCGATATTGCCCCGGGATAAAGTCCCGGGACAAACCACGGAGTGATTGAGAAGAACGATACTGACATAGCACAGTGAACACTTGTCAGTTACGACTACTGTTTGTTGATGTCTGAGGAGGAAGAGGAAGAGACATTTTAGGACTAAAAAATAAAAAAATAAAGTATTTATACTGTATGTGTTAGTGGGTTTCTAAGATGATTTAGATGGATATTAAGGGCCTGAGAATCAGTAAAGCCTGCTTATCACAATGTTTGGCATAGCAAGTAGTGCACAGATAGCTATGTTTTATAAAAATTAACAGCACTCATTTGGCAATTTATTAAGTACACTTTGCTTAAATTAATGTAACAGTCCTGCAATTAATCTTCCTTCATGAAGGTTATAATGTTCAGATTTTGTTCAATTTGCTTTAGAGAGGTGTTGATTAGACTTTATGGTCATTTTGGGAGATAGATGGATGGATAGATAGATAGATAGATAGATAGATAGATAGATAGATAGGAGGAAACCACTGTTAATCTTTTGTGCATTTATGTTCTTAGTATGTACTTAGTCTTTGTGCACTGTGTGTTGTCAATCTACATCGAATAATAGTTGTAATTTGCTAAACCTATCCAGTGCCAAAATACGATACAAGAAATCACAGAAATTGTTATCCCGCCCTGTTTGACCCAGGTCTGGAGTTTGGTGCTCCACGTCGGGCTCTGAGCTGAATCACTAAGAGCAACAATTAGGTTTTTATAAAAACTATGTTCCCCACTGTGGCCTCACTGTTGACTGCAGCTTAACTGGTAGTCAAACAGAAAGCCCTTATCATAGGTAAACACTAAGTGGCCACTCAGCCATCCGGCTACAGAGATAGGCAGGGAGAGATAAACATCTCTGTATCGCCATGCAGAACTGCGTTCAAATCGAATTTCCGCTCTCTGATTTGGAGGCTTGTTTTTATCCAAAAGCATCTGGAATATTAACATGCCCTTGAAAGAATTTCCTGGCATGCCTCATGCAGTGACCACATGCGTCTTTGAGTGCCATATTAGTGCGAGTGTGTACATGTGTAGCAGGCCACGTCCCAGTGTGTGTATGCGTGCGTTTGTCTTTGTGTGAGTGTACATATTTGTGAACATGTTCCTGTGTTGTATGCTGTGTGTTCCGGCCTGTGCTCCCATATTTAACCACTTGTGCAGAGCCAAAGTCCTCACTACTGTAAAACCCTCAAATCTGAGGCAATTTGACAACCACTTACAGTACTTCTTTAAAAATTGTCATTTCTGACTCGTTTAAATTGCCAACTTATTCTTTACAATCGTTTTAGTTGTTTTCCCTTCTCAGATAAAGCTGGAAGTATTAATGTTATATTTTACTTACTGTTAACAAATGTCTTGAAAGGACCAAAACCAACAATGCGTTAGTCTGTCCCTGTACTTTTTTATTTGTCTGCCATGTCTGTGACATCAGTCCCATTTGTTCCTGTCATGATGAAAATCTTTTTAACATAAGGGTTTTCAATTTTAAGAGTAATACTTGTAGGATAAAGTTATTCCTGGTATTGATGTCTTCATGGAATTTGTTGACGGTAAGAAAAATATAGAACATCACCTGCCATGTGAGTGTTAAGCACTTTAAGTTGGCACACAAAATGAACAACTATTACATCCTCAAAATTACCAAGAAGACTGCTGAGTAAACAGCTGTTAATACTAGTGTTGGCTCTGTAGCAATAGCAAAACTTATAGCTCCTAACTTTGTGTATGTGGTGACAGAGCTGGACTGGTTAATGTAGCCGTAGGGACTGGATTTGGATTAAGTTAAGGCTCAGATTTTGATTTTGGTTTTAAAATTAGATTTAGGATTATGTTTTGCTTGGGTAAGAGTAAAGAATTTGCATTAGGTTTGCATTAGCTTAAGGCAAGAGTCAATGTAAGTCAGCATTAGGCTCTTTACTATAACAATACAAACGTCGGTTTGTACTCACATGGAAACTGTCTTTGCACATTAAAAAACTTTTTGGGCATATCTGATGCCAAACAAAGCTAGTACCTCACAATGAACTTGACCTCAGAGCAGTGTGGAGAGAGGGAAGTTGTAAGAAATCTAAAAACAACTCCCTGCTTATTTAACTCTTGTTTTCCTGCAGCACACCAGTTTTTCATTTCTGGGAGGGATGGAGGGAAGGAGCGAGCATTGGAAGGCGGGATGGAGTGCGTAGCACTGACAGTATTTATAGCCCGGTGTTCTGACCAAAATTATCAGTGTACCACAAAATAACTTCCTCTGGCCTCACCGCCAAATAACAGGAAGCCTTCAATTGTGCGTATTTATTAATTTTAACACACACACATGTGCTGGCACAGACACACATGGTTGTGCACACGCTGAAATGTGCTCACACAAACACAAACGGCACATGAAAACATACTGTTGTGTACACGTACACAGACACATATATAGTGAGGGTTTGCTGTCTTTATAAATAGAGCAGCTCCTGGAGCTCTGCAGAGTCGGCTGTGTAAACTTCCTCCACTCTCTGGAGTTGGTTTTTCTTTGTACTTACAAACTCTTTCTCTCTCTCTCTCTTTCTCTCTCTCTCTCTCTCTCTCGCACTCTCTCTTTCCTTTCTGTCTGTCTCTCTCTTGCAGATGGACACATGCAACCAAGTATGAGCAAACGTGGAACACACACACTCACACACACACACATAAACATGCACACACTCTCAAAGTCTGGCCTCCATTAGAGAGTCATTCAGTGGAGTTTGGGCGGCTGGGGGTGAGGGTGAGGGGTAGGGGTGGTGGTGGTGGGGGGGTCAAAGGTGAGAGTGTGTTAATGGGTGACGTGGGGGGTCTTTTCTGCTTGGCTGACCATCACTGCCATGTGCACACACATTCATACACACACACACACACACACACACACACACACACACACACACGTGCACACACATAAAATACACATATATTTATGGATTATACTTAAGTAATTTGTCCTCTTCCACCATCACCTCTTTCTGTCTCTGTCTGTCCTTCTCTCTCTGTCTGTGTTCGGCCTTTGAGTCTCTAAATCACAGGTTGGATGTTTCAACACAGCACAAAATACAACTGCAGACGCTGCACCTGGTAGACATGTTAGTGAGCATGTGCACATGTGCAGGCCTGTGTGTGTACATGTGACAGTGTTTAAGTGCATACATGCTCTGCAATGCTAACCGGGCTTATGTTACAAAATAAAAAAAACAACAGTCATCTCTGCTGGTACAGTGGGTTTTGTATAAATAAATCTTAAATCTAATACCTACAAGGAAGAGCAGAGCTGTGTTGTTTCGTTATTTAAGTATCGTGCAGAGACGGAGTCCCACTGAGCTGGTGTAAAAACCCTTGAATGTGCCTGGATACTGCATAGAGTGCGTCTGTTTCCCTACCCAGGTGAGTGCATTATCTGTATGTGTGTGTGTGTGTGTGGGTGGGTGTGTGTGTATGAGTGAAAGAGGAGTTGGCTGGGATTGCGTAATCACCATGTGCCTGGGTGCCTGGAGCCGGCAGCTCGTTAACCTGCCTTCCTTCCTGCTGTCACCTCTAACTAAATAAACACAGAGGCTATCTGCTGTGCATGCACACGTGCACCAACTCACACACACACACACACACACATATACATCGATGCACACTACTTACACGTGCATTGGTTGATGTGGACATTTCTTTATGTCTTTCTCTCACCTTAATTCATGAGCTGTGAATGTGCACCAGAGGCTCTTTCCTTTAAGGAGGACAGATCATGTATCTCTTTCTGATTACACACACACACACACACACACACACACACACACACATGCACACATGCACACACACACACACGCACACACACACCCACACTAACTTTGAGCTTTTATTTACCCTGTGGGGAGGATGTTACAGTTAGGATGGGATACAACATGTCATTGAGGAATCCTGCCTCCCTGACAGTTGAAAACAAGCTGCCGGGTCTCTGCGGACTTTAACCTCTGCTCGGTGTTTTTCAGCAGGTGGCTTATTGGCACCCGACAGAGGTTTGCAGATGTTGTGACAGGGCAACCAAGTTGTTATGAAAATAAGACATGAAGTATTAGACCAGGTTAAAAAGTGGATGGTGGTGGTGCAGAATTCCAACCTGCAGGCAAACGCTCGTACCTCGACCTGAACTTACTGAAATAATAATTAAATCAGGAGTCTTTATATTTTGTTATTTGTTGAGTAAACATGGCAGTAAATACTTTATGAGTAAACAACGACAGAGAGCAGTCTTTTAACTTTACCACCACACAGCAGGCTTACGTCATTGTTTTCCGAATGCTCTCTTTTCCCCCTCCAAACGAAAATATTAATCTGGCCTGCCCATGAAAAATCGATATTTTTGTGTGTGAAAATTATGAGAAAAAGATGAATTTACAGATTAACAGAGCTTTGTTTGGATGTAGCGTAAGTCAAGATACAATATATTAAACATGTGACATGTGACAGGCTGGGATAACACTAGATGCTGTGTCGTTATTGCTCATAATTGGGCAAAAGAATTGATGTATTGAGGATGTGTTTTTTCCCCCTCATTTTTTAAATAAAACATTTTCAACGTCGCATTGCAAGACATTTGTGTACATGTAAACACACAACTTAGCAAAGTTTGACCTCATCCGAGTTTAGCTTTTCACTTTTTTTTGTCCCCAAGGCCTTTAAATCTGTTTAATACCTACTTTGAAACTTCAGCCTCTCATTTCACAAACACAAAACATATCAAACCACATGTAACAAAGCCACATCAAGGACTCATGTTTGTTTCATAAAAAATAATGACATTAACATGCCCCCTTTCTATTCTTTTTGCTTTTAAAACGTGGAGCGTGGACTGTTTCAACATTAAACTTAGTTGTGCCTCGCAGTCAGTGGGGTTTTGTTTTAGTTTTCTTTCTTTTAAAAATAACACAAGGACATGGGGGCGGACTAGCAGTGGAAGCATTAATAAACAAAGAAATAAATAATGTTTATTGCGAGCCAGACATCACAGTGGGTTTATGGCTGGACTGTAAACTAGAAGACCCGGCTTAGAATTTACATAATTACTTCCTGGTGTAAATTACCCAACCCCACACCCCGCCTCTCTCTCTCTCTCTCTCTTTCTCTCAGTCTAAATTCTTTTAAAAGCACATATCACCTATAGACAAAATATAGTTACAGTACAGCTATAGTTTTATAGTTAATTGATTAATTGATATCCTTTAGCGTGCGACTTGTTCAAGGCTGTTTTGATAGTGCCTTACAAAACACTGCCTCCCACGGATGATGTTTATATTGCTATTTTGCAACAGAGAATAGTGAAGTGCAACGCCACCTGAATCACATTTTGCATTGACATAACGAGGACACGCTTTTTTAAAGAATTTATCTTGTCAAGTCCTGAAATGTTCATGCCAGATGTATCTGCAAAAATGTTTACTAAAGTATTTTAATTCACTTTTTCTACAATATCCGCAATACAATTTCTGCTCAGAGCTATTTTTAAAATATATTTTATTACTATTATTACTATTATATCTCACCATTATTACGATTTTACGAATGTGACTTCATCCATGTGAGACTTTGGTTTCATCAAATGTCTGGTGAGCTTCTACAATGATAAATGTGCTGGAGTGAAAATGTAACATGCGGATGCAGGCCTCGCTACCTTCAGCTTATAGAAACATACCTGGACCGAGTCATGATCATGAGAAATCTTTGTTGTTTTTTGCAGTAAAACAATGAAACACCATGCTTTACAATGGAACTCTTCTGCTCTCAGCTGCAGGGAGTGTTTTCTGTCTCTGGTCCAGCTTTGAATTGTAAAGCACAGGCTTGGGTTAGGTTAGTGGAGGTCAGGGAACACAAGGACAAATTGCTAAATGAAACATTTAGTCTTCTTTAGGTCAGACTCTTGGCGTATCTACCTATGTCCTGGGCTCAAGAAGAGAGGGATGGGAGGGAGGAAGAGAGGACGACCTAGAAGAAAGAATGAGGGCCTTTACTTTCAGCAGCCTGTTTGCTCAGAGTACAAATGTCCCTCACTGTGGTCATTTCACTCTTTTTCTCTCTTTTCTCCCTCTGTCTTTCTGTCGTTTTCTGTCTCTTTACACTTTTTTTTTAGTCTCTTTCTGCCCTCTTTTTTGCTCTTTCACTCTTTCCAACTCCCTTTGCCTCTCTCTCTTTCTCTGTCCTTCTTTCCCACTGGGACAGGAGCCATGTGCTTTGGAGGCCCTCAGAGAGAAACCACACACTGGAGCTGTAGCAGGGGGTAGAAGGAGAAGAAGAAGAAGACGAAGAAGGCTCCAGAAAAAGCTCTGCCGGCGCTCCCATCCAAGACACCAGCCAGAAACCAAACTGGATGTGGTGAAACTGTCAAATTACTTAAGGAAACTGCAGCAAAACCTCAGGAGGCGAAAAACAGAGAGGGAGAGGAGATTTTTTTTTTTTCAGTGTGTTGAAAAACAAGCAAAGCAAAATGGTATTTGTAAAGGAATTTACGATTTAAAAAAGTTGTCAGAGGGGAGGCCTTGCTGTTAGAATAGTGTTCTTCACCCAGATTACTTTGTGGTTTCTTGCAGGAGCAGGTGGTGGTGCCATCAGTGTCTTCATAATACAAGAGGTTATAATATGCGCTCTGAGCAGCTTCGTCTTCAGGGCAGATTGGAGGCTACGCTATCGGAAAGTGACGGGACGGGGGCTAGCTTGTCAGCGTGCTAACTTCAGTAGAAGAAAAGGTGCGATAGAGACGAGAGTTAACATTGGTGTTGCTTTCCACCGCTGGAGACAGCTCTTGGTGAGTAAAGGAATGAAGTTTGATGCCGAACTCGCAGCACTTCTTCTAGACTGGTAAGTAAACAGCTGTTAATGCTAACGTTGGCTAGGTAGCAATGGCAAAACTTACAAATGGCTCCTTTGAAGACTACATGAGACCACATCCATTTGCAACCATGTCCCCTGGAAAATTATGTTTATATGCCACCAGTTTGTTTTGCGGGTTACGTTTCGGAGGAAAAATAATTAATGCCCAGAGTATGTTCAGTGGAAATATTTCTTTGAGTATCCTGTAGGAAATGTTACATTTTTTGGTACATGCAAATTGTACGGTTTTGTCCTATAACGTGTAAGACTTTTTTCGGGCACCACATATACTTTGGTTAAGGTTAGAGAATGAACAGGGTTTCCATTACTTGTCATTTAAGTTAACACATTGACACACGTTTGACTTTTTGACTTTTTCAATAGTCTTTCCCTCATGCTAGTTTCTACGAGTGAATATTGTGAAATACGTTGTTGGTATGAAACATAGTTCAGATGAACTTTTTCTTTCAAAACATGTAGACATGCACATGTAGAAATGTAGAGATGTAATTTCTAGGAGACACGGTGACCAAACCAAGTTTTTTGAAATTATGGATTCATGATCGATCACTAATTTATATGCACTTGCACAAAAAGATAGAGGGAGAGAGAGAGAGAGAGAGAAAATAATTCCCTGTGCTGCTCTACACGGCACTGACTGGTAAAAACATCCAATCTGTCAACGTTGTCTGGAATGTGCAACAGTGCGTCGCCTTCCAGCGACAGTAATGAGAAAAAGAAGCTCTGAGTCGCATCAGCCTCCTCAGAGTTTGCTGCTCATGGAGTCCAGACATTACGGGATGTCCCATAACTGCAGAACACGCTATACTCTGCTGGAGGTACTGCTTGTTTGGGATCTTTGTCCCCACCCCTGTACATTTTCATTTCTGAAAGGTTTACTAACAAAAAAAATTTAGGAGACCTTGTTCAAATATCCTGAAGTGGTGTACTGGTTTATGTACTGTTTTATGCAGACGCTGAAATTTGCACTGAAATTTATGAAAAAGGAGGGCTTTTATTTTGACATTACTGCCTGCTAAAGTGATGCAGGATTCCAGTTTCATGTCATTTAAGAGGAAGATGTAACATGAAAACGTTGTGAGAGTTGACATGAGGGATGAATCAGCTCGAGGCCCGAGTGGCTCATTAGGCCGCTATAAATCACTGCTATATGTTTCAAATAAAGTGTTACCATTTGTGTATGTGTGTGTGTGTGTGTGTGTGTGTGTGTGTGTGTGTGTGAGAGTGTGTGAGAGTGTGTATGCGCGTGTGCCCTTGCACTGTGCTCTGGCTCCACTGAGACTCCGTGCCCAGCAGTTATAGACAGCAGAGACGGCTATAACTTCCACTGCCTGCATCTCTCTCTCGCTCTCTCTCTCTCTCTCTCTCTCTCTCTCTCTCTATCCCTCTCCCTCACACACACGCACACACACACACACACACACACACACACACACACTTTCTACCTCCTCACTCCATAACAAACAGCAAGAGCCTGGGCCCCCAAGGCTTCCTGTATCCTACACACAGCCAGCAAATAAACACAATCACATTCATTTACCCCTACACACACACACACACACACACACACACACACACACACACACACACACACACACACGTACACACGTACACACACGTACACACACACACACACAGACAGACGTACAACCACACAAAAGCATTCATTCGTGCACAGCCGTGCTGCTAACATACCCACAGACCCACACAAACACACACACACACACACGAGAATTCAGGCATGTGCAGACACAAGCACACACTCTGCGACTGAAAGAGGACTCAGACCAAATGGGTAACCACTGCTATTTCTTCCCTCATTAAGCCGCAATATTACGAGCTGACACTCTGAGAGGCCTGTGGGCTTGGACTCGGTGTCCCGAGGTTTCCACTGTTGAGGGGGTGAACGTCTCCTTCTATTACAGGAAGAGGGAACAGAGGAATCAGAGGAGATAACCAGCGATTCCGCAAAGATTTAATGCCCATATTTTAGAGGTTAAATCTGGAAAATCAAGGAAACTGTGTGTCCACAAGATGGCTAAGGTCACAGAGAGGAGGATGAGTTTTCTTTTGGCATTCTCAGACTTTGTGTTTCCTACTGTTGAGTATTGAAATTACATAATTTCTTTTCCATTCTCTGCAAGTTTTCCTTTATTATAGTTGGATTAGGAGCATTTTCTATCATTATGAATTCATCGTGATTTATGATAACAGTGTTAGACTCCGCATTTAAAAAGTTACATGCATCAATACGTGACATCCTTCCTTCCTTCCTTCCTTTCCTATTTGCATTCCCATCCACACTGGATGAACAGCGCAGGACTTGTAGCCCTTTTCACTTCTTGGTTCAGGACAATGTGTTAACGGTGTAATATTCTTGATTGGCCGAGTCGGTCTTCTGACCTCAATCCAAATCATTTCATAAAAAACAAAAAAATCTCCCCAGTTAACGCACAGAAATATAAAATATGCAGCAGTACAGGCCTGACAGAGCACGACAAGGGATGTGTGCGGGTCAGAAATTTCTGTCATTCATATGATTCCACATAAAATGACAAACTTGTGTATTGGTTTTTGCACAGATTAAACAATCAAAATGCAACATTTAAAATAGGGAGATTTACAGAAATTGATTTTTGTTTTAACCTGTGGACATAGCTAGGCAAACCTTTCCCCCATGCTGCCAATCTTTAGGCAAAGCTAAGGTGCTGGTTCAAGCTCCATATTTACTATACAGACATGGGAGTGGTATTGATTGATTTTGTTGACAATAACTATTCCTTTAACGTGTTCAATTCCTTTTTTTTCCACCTTAATATTAAAAGACAGAGTTTAAAAAGAGTTAGATTTACTACTTCATTCATCTAATATGGATTTAAACATCATTAAATTAAAAATGATCAATTCATTTTTTTATTTTTGTCACTGTTCAATTCAGTATGCAGGAGTCCAAAGCTGACACATCAAACTATATCTCACTGTCAAACTACCTATGTCCTACTCCACTGTATGTACACTATATAAATAATTGGCTTATCTGCATATTGGCTTAATTCATCACCAGGCGAAAGCAGAGATTTCAAAGGTTTGTGTTGGCTCGAGACCTAAGCTGCTGCAGCACTTATATGTAAGCACTTCTGAGTTTGGACGGAGAGAAGTGGTTTCTGGGTAACCATAGCTCACATAGGGCTCCAAACAAGCCAATCGTGCAAAAGCCTCCGAAATGTCAAATATTCACTGTGCAAATCTGTGGTTCTTTGTGTCAAACAAATTGTGATAAGTCGAGCAGGCGAAGATGATGATGTGGTATCACTGGGGTCACGCCAACACCCAACATGGGGCTAAAACAAACAACCAAAAGCTGAGTATACACAGAAGGATTCATTTATTTGTTTTCCTGTATATCCGATTTTTTAAAATACATTTATATTTGATAGATTTGACAGCAGCCCTGTGTGCACAGGCTTAGCTGAGGAGAACTTTTGTAAAAAATGTCTCATTTTCCTGTTTAACCACGGCCTCTTAACACTTACAACCACATACTTCATGACTAAAACTCTTAATTAAAAAGCTTTTTCAGGCACAGAGTTGATTATTTTTTAGAAAATGTGAAATCCATCAGTATTTACTAATGTATCACCAATATTTATAACTGCATTATCGCCAAATACAAATGCTAAACGACATTCTAGACAACTGCTAATAACTGATCTACAAAGTTTATTAATTGATTTATTATCCTTTAATTAAGCCATTAGTTATAGCCTCACAAAGGATACTTCAAGATCACTTCCTTTGGTCTGTGGACAGGTTTGATATCTAATATTTATGTTTGTGGTACAACATTCACTCGTTGGCACTTAAGTAACACATTTCTCCAGAGAGTGCAGCAGACCTTTGTCTCGTTGGTGTATAAGTGAGCAAATTTATATAGCCTATATGGAAGTATTTATAGTATTTGTATTACCTGGCATGACTGTGAATGAGCATCAGGGTGTCTAATGTGTAGCTTAAGTGTTTCAACAGGACAAAAACAATGGCCACTTAAAATCTCTCACTGTAACACTTCACACGTGTTGCTTCCCTATTTGTAGCCCCACCAATAGTATATTTTTGACTTCACCTATACATACAACATGTGCTCATAATATCCTTTCCTCTCCCCTTGTCGTTGTCGTCGTCCTCCTCCTCCTCTGGGTAGCAACAGAGGAAACATAGCAACCACATAATTGGTGGCCAGGATCAAACTTCCATCATGCCGTCCTATTGGCGAGGCTCCGTTCCCTGTTCTTTTCCCATATATCTTGTGCCATAATGACTGTGATGCAGCTCTGCCAGTACAGGGTTCGGTTGAGTTGGAATGTATGTAATTGGTTTACAGAAGTTGCATTTAAAAAGAAAAAAGAAAAATCTGCAAGGTTGTAATCACTGACATGTAGTCACTGTATAGCGCGAGCTAAACTGGCCAAAAGATCTGTTTACCTGCCTTCTTTTTGTAACATAAATCATCAGTATGCATCTAGTGTTTGATGAGTTTAAAGTTACAGTATTTCAAGTGGAAACAGATTTTAAGTATTTGTCTTTTTTGTTTCCTTATGGTTATAGATGATCCACCTTCTTTCAATGTACATCTCTGTTTTTATCTTAAAGACAATTACTTTATAAAATATAGGTTAACTCTTTAAAGGGAAGTATATATATTTTTTTTTTGTGAGAGCATAAATAAAATAAAGCTGCACATTGTTTTGTGCTTATCAAAATAGCAGTTGCTTGTGGTTAAACATGGCCTTAAATTATAGCCTGATGTAATGAATAAAATAGAATAAAATAAAGAAGGAATAAATATCATGTTTGATTGAAAGCCGCTAACAGTAAGCGCTAAAGTAAATGATTTAAATCTACAGTTGCAGCAGTTATAAAAACTAAAATATATTTTGGTTTCTAAGTCTGTAAGCAGGAAAAAGAGGTCAGGAATTTTTATGCCGTGATTTCCTCGAACTGCTCAGCTTTAAAAAGTCCAAGGATGGGTTTGTTGATTTTAAAAGGTTGAGTCTCCTTCCTGTTATCAAATACACAGACATTGAGATGGTGGACAATTATGTAACACGCACGCTGCATATTATGGACTGGTTGCTGAGCTGAATTCTGAGGCCAAAGAAAAGAAAAGGAAAGAAAGGAAGAAATCCTTTGATGTAAGCTTTAATGCAATGTCCCTGTTTTCAAAAAAGCTTTTCCCTTTCTTGTTTTGACCTCCGATTGGTAGATAGCATTTGAGAAATGCTGTCTACATTTCTTATTTGGCTGTTGAGCTGTTTCCATGGCAATGGGAGTCTCAAAAGTTTGGCATCCAAAATTTAGCCCTGAAGGAGGAGGGCGGCCAACTTTTGTGGCTCATAATAAGTTTTAATTCTTCTATTTTTCTTTTTTTTTTGCAATAATCCTGTTTTCTCTTCTTCTATTTATATCTTATAGACAAAAAAATGAATTCAGCAAATGTATGATGATTAAAATGCATTAAAATATTTAAGAAAAGGACAGAAAATGTTACAAGAAGCAAACTGATGCCCTCAATCAGCCACGGCAAAATGTAAATGTCTAAAATGTTTAAAATGACTGAGAAGACCAAGTTGGTGTGCTGTGTGTGTGCTGTGTGTGTGTATGTGTGTGTGTGTGTGTGTGTGTGTGTGTGTGTGTGTGTGTGTGAATAGATTCAGCCTGCACAAACAGCTAGCTCGCTGTGCTGTTTGTGGTCGTCCCACCAGACACAGGAAGTCACAGTGTCCCGGACGTCATTGTACTGTGGGACAGAGGTGTCTTTGTCTGGGCTGAGGTCGCTGAACAGGTGCTCTGTCTTTGTTCCCTCAGTGTCTCTCAGTCACTCTCTCTTTTCTCTCCCTCTGTCTCTGTCTCTGTCTCTCTCTCTTTCTCTCTCTCACCCACTCTCCAAATCTCTAGCTGTGTTTCCCTCCCAAGCATTAAACACATGAAATTACAAACAATTATCCTTAATTGTTCTTCCTCATGTGAGGCCCATTAAGTGTAACTTTAAACTATAGAAAATGGAGCATTGTTGTCATGTTTGCTGAGGTTCACCTTTTAATTTGCATTGTCACCATGTTCCCAGATTCCAAGAGTTGGTGTAATATTATCATAACACTTCTATTAAACTTCAAATTAAAGTCAACTTTTGTCAAATGTCCATAAACAATATTCTACACTCTGGGTTTAGTAGAAGAAGAAGACGAAGCAGAAGAAGACTGTGGGTGTTGAAAACTTGTAAGTGAGCATTGAGTTCCCAAGGTCAAGAATGAAGCCCCATGCTTAACTTGATGAATATGTTTTCATCTTACATTAATTTTTTTTATCATGTTCCTCATAGAGAGTATTAGTTATAATGTCTGACCTCAGCAGTGAAGACATACATGGTATGAGGGTATTGGCCTCCTGTTTACAGCATCATAGGCCATTGTCAGGTAAGGATGGGCCGAGACTGTGAGAGGAAGGGTTGAAGAAGACAAGTGTATGCAACCACACACACACACACACACACACGCAAGCAAGCAAGCAAGCAAGCAAGCACACACACCCTGGAAAGAGGAACGTGAGAAAAGAACGAGAGGGAGATTAACACACTAATCCAATATCCGATGCTCCTGGATGGAGGAGCGGCTGTTGAATGATGCCTCTCTCCCTTTCTTTCTCTCTCTCTCTGTGTCACACACACACACACACACACACACGCACGCAAGACATGTACAAGGGGGGTCTGAAGGATCCGTCTCGTAAGCATTTCTGTGAGACCTACTGACTAAGCCACACACACACACACACACACACATACACATACACACACAGCCACTAAATTTACAATATTTACTGCTTATATACATTCAACTACATTTGTATGTCTATGCAGACGTGTGTGTCTGTGTGTGTGCGCAAACATGTGGCTCAGCTAAACTAGTTCCTCTAGGTCCTAGAGATTCCCTCCCTTGGAAACCATTAACTAAATCACTTTTCACAGTGGCTGGCATGAAGCGAGTCCAGAGGATTTATCGTTCATTCCCTCTCTCCATGTTTTCAGAGCTCGTGTCCTGTCAGGCCTTTTGATTGACAGCTGGATTTATTGAATAACATAAAAAAAAAAGTAGTCAGTCAGTTAAATGTTGCACGTGAAGATGCGTGACTCACAATGCACAAACTTCACAGGTATCTCACCCTTTAGCTCTTACATGCTTTTTTTTTTTCTTTTCCTGTGGTGGGAAGTACATTTACTCAAGTACTATAGAGTAACTTGTACATTCATTATTTCCATTATCTGTTACTCACCTCCACAACATTTCAGTGGGCTATACTGTGTTTACTTACTTGAAAACTTTAGTTACATGTTATTTTGCAGATTCATTAATACAAATATATAACAAATTCTAATTTATTATTGTAGCTTTAGATAAGATAAGACTTTAATTATCCCAAGGGGGAAATCCCCATGCTACTCAGCAGTACAGTGTATACAGGAATTCAAATTAGCTCCACTTTTTTTCCAACTGCAACATTAAAGTGATGAACACATTAATACATCAGTGAATCCAATAATCCAATATACATTATTCTGAAATGGGCCACTCTGTATAGTAAGTCTACTACAAATATTTTAAAGTATATTTTTTTTTTTTTTGGGCTTTTTATTGGACAGGATAGTGGAGAGAGACAGGAAATGGGGAGGCAGAGAGAGGGGAAATGACATGCAGTAAAGGCCGTCCGATGCGGGACTCGAACCGGGGCCAACTGCAGCGAGGACTGTAGCCTCTACACATGGGGCGCCTGCTTAGACCACTACGCCACACAACGCCCCCCAACTTTTTTTTTTAACAGTACGACCGGCTTCAGCTAAGAGATCTGTGACCTTCAAGAACAGAGCATGCATGACAGGAACTTCACAGGAAGAGAAAAGGTCAGCCAACAGGAACATGAGAGTGCCAACTGAGCTAAAAAGAAACATTGAACCGCAGTGAGACATGCCAGGATACCCCACCCTGAGGTCCTAAACATGCACGTTCAAACACACACACATGCACTGATGCACACAAATCTCACATATCTGAGAAAACATGACTTGACCTCTTTTCTTTTTGCCTACAGGTGTGCTAGTGTGAGAGATGGTGAGTTGTTGGTTGTTTCTGGTGGGTTGCCATGGTGATTTTCCTTGTTGCTCATCATATTGACTAAACAGATGTATGTTAACAGGAAGGAAGGAGGGCATTTCGGGGTAGAGCTATGTTAGCGATCGACTGTAGACGAGGATGTGACGAAGAGGAAAGTTTCACGAGTGTGTCCTCTCCTCTCCTCTCCTCGCCTGTCCTCTCCTCTCCTCTCCTCTCCTCTCCTCTCCTCTCCTCGCCTGTCCTCTCCTCTCCTCTCCTCTCCTCTCCTCTGCCAGAGAGTGAGTTGGCAGATTCAGTGGAGTAACAGATGTGTGTAACATCATTATTTCAGTCTCTGGCACGACCGCTGTTGGATTTGTAAGACAAAGCTGCTGTGAGTTTATCATAACACACCACATCTCTACAAGTCTCCCAGGGTGTGTGTGAGTGACTATATGTATATTAGTTTTGTCCGTGTGTGTATGCGTTCATAACTTGTTTATTGTATGATGAAACAGAGTCTAGGCCAACGTTTGTGCATATCAACAGGATAAAGTTCACATAAGCTGCCTGTGTCCAGTCTGATGTGTAACCTGGATTTCATCCTTCTGGTTTTCGCCTCAGTGACAGTTACAAAAATAAGTTGGCCATGAGTGAATTTCATTCACCCCAACTGCTAACAGTCCATCAGATTTACAACAGTTAACTCTTTATGGTGATCTGCAGATATTCATCCATCTTTAGAGTGACCTGTCTCCAGATGGAGCGTGTGGAGAGTATTTAACGTTTAAATTTCAACATGCAGAACTAAATGAAAACATGTGTAAAAAAAAGAAAAAAAGGTGAGGACAATTTGCTATCATTTGATTGCAGAAAATCCTAAAAACTTGAACCTACTTTGATCTTGAATCAATATTTAATACCAAAGATGTAAAACTGTGACTTTGCGGCAAAATAACCAGTGCAGGGCAAAAAATGGTTAAAATAAATCAAAGACTAAATGGAAAAGATTAATGATTGGTGAAAACTGTCACAGAATCACTGCTTCCCCACAGGCTTTAAACAGGGGGCTTTATTAAACAGGTGTTTTATTTAGACACCGTACAGCATCTGGGACAAGTGCCAATTTACGCCGTAGAAAAAGCTTTTGCAGAAAGTTGGGAGCCATGTCTTTGTTTATTCAGTAGATTTTACAAGACAAGGTCAATGTGTTCTTCCCTCTGTTTTATAACTGCATGGTGGCCGCAACTGAATTTTCAAGTTATTATTACGAGAAGAAATTTAACAAGCAGAAAATAAGTTGCTTCATATTGAAAAATCTATATGGACCTAACCCCAGATTTTAATGTCACGACTAAATGGGGGAATTCGTCTCCTTGTTTAACTGCTGCTTTCTCTCCAGTTCCAGTTCAAGTCTTGTAATAGTTCAGTGACATTACACAATAATATGACAGGGATTTACAGTGGCATTATAGTGGTAGATATAGACATTCCTCTTGTGCTTGGTTGTATTTTTGATGTCTGCTGTTGGGAGTTGTTCCCAAATCTTTTTAAGGGGGTCGTAGGCAAGACAGAAGAAAAAACACAGGTCAGCAAGAAAAGGAAAATTTCGAGACCAACACCAATATTTTTCAATATAAAAACACCAACCTTAAAATCTAACAACACTATCCCCATTTTGTACGTTGTGCATTTGGTGCTTTGAACAGGAATATGACTCTCTGTTGTCCAGTCAGTGTTGTGGCTCATACAGGGAACTGAAAACCCAAGAGTCATACTGGACATTGATTCCTCCTCCTGTCCAACAACAAAGCCGCATTGTGGACCACAGAACTGACACACACACATGCACACACACACGCACACACACGCACACACACGCACACACACGCACATTCATACATGTTTCAGCCCTGACCACATACTGCCCACGTACGCGCTCATACAGAAACATGCAAAACATACACGGTAAAAAGAGTACATGACATGCATACATGAATGGGCATTCATACACACACACACACACACACACACACAAAGGTGCTGACTTCCTGTGAAGTCATAACTATTACATAAGTCTCTGTCTCGCTCTCTTTCTGTGTGTGTTTGGCTGCTTTTGTGTTTGCTCTGACAGAATAGAAACTGGAGCACGGATAGACAAGCAGACATTTGAATGAAGCTGATTCGACCTTCAAGTAAGAACTGTGTGAAGAAGCGTCTGGTGACGTCTTTGAACCCGATGATACATCTGTGTGATCTTTTTGGAGAAAAGTCACTTCTGTTAGACTGAAGATGCACATATCTTAATATTGTCTTTGTATTTCACTCAACCACCCGCTCTCGGTCTCTCAGTCGAACTCATGATACTGAATGACCCAGACTGACATGATACATTCATATCTTTTCTAACAACGCAAGAAGCAAAGTGCAGTGAGGTGATTTTTGCTTTGCTCGTTATCTTTAATTCCATCTTTCAATTCAGTTCAGTTCAAAATTTGGTAAATTTAGGATTGCATCTAAGTTAAATTGGTGCAATACAAGTCAAGTCAATTTGGGTTGATTTTAGAACTTCAACGATAAGTAAACTAATCAATAAGTCCATCGACGGGACATTAATCAACAATTGTTTTAGTCATTTTTCATTTTGATTAAAACTAAATGTTCAGATTTGTTGCTTTTCTTTGTCTTATCTGATTGGTTTTTGGATTCAAATAACACTGTAGGAAATTATATAGAAAGTACCTTCCACGATTCTCATTTTACCTTCCACATTTTACACACAACAGGATTTATTGACTAATCAAGAAAAGAATCGGCAGCTTAACCAAAAATGGAAATACTTGTTATTGTTGCAACCCCATTTGTTCACATTCATCTCAAGCAAATCGGGTTTGACTTGAGACAAGTGCATTTATTTGTGTTTATAATATAGTATCCTAATTAATTACCATCGTATTGTAGCCTGAAAGAAACCAGCCTCAACCTCAATTTTCAACATCCAACACCGAAGACTGAGACTTGTATAGCAGGCCTCTTAAGGATGAAGCTGTCAGGGCAGCTTTTAAAGACTCAGATTCAGTTGTCTGTGAAGTCATTTTTGTCTGTACTCTTCAGTGTTGGTTCTGACCCAAAGCAAAAATCTTATTAAAAGCCTCACCAGATCGGACCACAAGTGTCTATCCTCCCATAAAGCGTCACTGGATCTGAGTTTCACTTTATAAAATAATTGGTGTGCATTTTTTTTTTTTTTTTTACTACGATTTGGTGAATTTCTCAAACTGAAAAAATTTTGAGCTCATGTCAAGAGATCCATGAGGCTGAGGAGGAGGGGATATCAGCTGTATCCCGTAACCAGTGGAGGTCAGGTTTCAGGTGATGTTATTCACTCTCTGGTGAAGTCGTGAGAGAGAACGAGTCGGCTTCACTTCAGAAAAGAGAAAACAAGATTAGAGGAAGAATGGAGAGAGGAGGAGAGGGAGAGATATGAATCAAAACAGTGTTTTGCAATACCGTTCTCGCATGCACGTACACGCAATATCTGTCTTGTGCGTGCAAACGTGTGTGTGTGTGTGTGTGTGTGTTCTCTGTGTTTGTGTCAGTACTGAGTGTAAGCGACTCAAGCCAAGAGATAAATGTATGAAATGTTATTGTGGTGGGGCTGGCCCTGCTCCAGAGGAAGTGCTTGGCTTTGACAATGCTCTCACCAGGAATGCACGGCAGGCCGCCGCCAAGTGGGCGTGTCGCTGCTCCGGGGTCGGAAGCCAAGTTTGGTCGGTTCAGTTCTGGCCCCTCCGATGCCTCGGGGGACCGTCCTGCTCCACTGTTGTTCAGAAAAGAGAGAGAACGAGAGGGAGAAAGAGGGAGAAAGAGGGGAGAGAGGGTGTAGGTTTGTGTGTTCTTGTAAGCTCAGTTTGTATAGACTTGAATGAGTGTGTGTGTGTGTGTGTGTGTGTGTGTGTGTGTGTGTTTTCCCTTTTGAGAGGAGGATCTGAAAGGAATGCAACTGTTCCTTTACACATGTCCACCCCCCTTAGGCAGCCACAGGGCCTGTTGAAAACAGACACGCATCCATGACACACATACACACACACACACACACACACACACATGCAAACACAGAGGTTGTGGAATGGAAGGAAGTATCAAACTACACCGGCAGAATACTTATCAAGACTGAGGAGTAAAGCTGCCCATTAAGATTCCAGACTTTCACTGCTTAACTTTTGCAATAAGAAAATAATAGGATCACATTAGAGCTGAATAGAATAATCAGTGGAATACCACATTTTTATGTTTCAAACATTTTAAAATGTTTCTCCCTCAGTTGTTAATCTGAGAACCAAGACTGCGGTCTTGAAGCACAAGTCCACTGACAAGAAGTGGAAAACTGACTTGTGCATTCCTTTGCACAAGTGGAAAAAAAAAACATCCTTTATGTTGGGAGAACAGATGAAATTCAATTAAAATGCTGTTTGATGGATTTAATTTGTTTTGTCTTTTTATGTGCTGCCCCTTTCGCTGACATACAACCCTCCCCCCTGGGTACAGGGTTAGTATAATAGTGGTATAATGGGAGCGGGCTGGAATAGAAAGCAGTGAAGAGGCCGGTGCGGTGGAGGCCTTGGTGTGCTGCAGACTGGCAGTGCCTGGTGATAAGAGGCTGCGGCCTGGATGGCCTCTCTGAGGGGAAGTGATGCAAGACAGTAGCTCTTTGTTTAGTGGCATTACTTGGTCCCATGCCAGTGGCCCCACTGAATGAAATGGACCGGTTGGCTTGTTTGCTGGCTGGGTGACTGGCTTCATGGTGGACAGGCTGACTGCCTGGCTGACTTGCTGGTAGGCAGGCAACTGCGGCACTAAAAATCGTGGCTAATCTCTCTTTTCTCCTCTTCTTTCTGTCTTTCTTCCTCTCTCGGCTCCTTGGGCTCAAAGGAACACTTAAGCCGTGAACTGGGTAATATTTTGTTCCGTGAAAAAATGTGCCGTTACCACCGCTCTGTTTTTTTTTAGAAAAACTGTAAATTAAAAATAATTGGAGGTTTGATAATAGCTATCAAGGATTAAATTATTCTTGAAAAACTTTAGGATGTTTTTAATTTAACATGTACAGTTGTAGCTCAAACGCACTGAGGCTCTCATTGACCTGTTTATCACGCATGGACTTTAAATCAGGCAAGCTTCTTAGAATCCTGAACAACCGCTCCTCCTTTGCTCCCTGTTCTCCTCCTCCTCCAACTGTCCCAGCAGCTCCTGCGCCTCTCCTCCCTGCTTTCCCTGCCACTTCCTGAGTGTTGAAATGTGTGTTTTTCCTGCAGCTGAAGCCGTCCTGTCACACTTAGGTTCATTTTACTTTTGAATTCCACAGAGGAAAGAGAGGAGAGGAAAGGGGGGGGTCAGAGGAGGAGATACTGTGTGAGTTTCTACATCTGTGTGTGTGTGTGTGTGTGGTGTGAGACGATAGGATTTTGCAGTCTGCAGGTCGAAATGTCAGGGGTTCCATTTCCAAACAGCGTGCACTTGCCATTTCTGCCTCATATATGAGCGTAGATCCCTACAGACTCCCCAAACCCGACCACATGCATACACATACAGTAACACACAAAGTCCTTCTCCCTCCTCATCATCATCCTCTTCTAGAGTTCCCTGCACGCAGGCAACCACATCTCTAAATGCATTTCCATCCACCTGTTTTATGTCTGTTTTCAATTTGCTAGTGTGAAAATGATAAAAGAGAAAGAAAAAAAAAGTTGAAATAATTTTAAATTTCTGAATGTGACTGAAGTGAAAAAACTGGTGTATTGATAAAAGCAAAATGTGACAAAGTATAATCAACACAGACTTAGTGCTTAAATAATGACATACATGAAGCATGTGACTTAAACATTCACTGAAAGCTTGACACCAAGAAAACATCATATCTGTGCGGAGTGATGAGGAGGCTTTAAACTGCCACAAATTATTAATGAAACAAACATAAATGCCACGTTGCCATCATGTTTTACACACGGGTTGACTGGCGCTCTTTTAATTACATCATCTATTGTGCCCTCTTCTTCTGCAGTACTTAAATGGCACCCAACCAGAGAATTAGCGCCTCCTGCCGTTTACCTTGATGCGACTAACAATTAATATCCACATAAAATTGCACATTCACTTGCATTTTCTGTCGCTGGTTTTCTGGAAACTGGGTTCACGACACTGTTGTGACCGTGGTGCTGCTGCGGCTTGGATAAGACACCAGTCGTAGCTTGTAGACCGAGGCGATTGATCAAGAGGGAACAAAGATCGCGAATGCCAACAATCATGGTGTCCATTGCGTCACTGAGAATTTTGAAAAGACTGTCAAACCTGGAGGAAAGACAAAATATATGACATGTTTATCTTTCCTCTGGGGCTTTGCAAGTCATACTGTAAAGGGTACAGGAGGAGTTGTTTTCCACCATGACACACTACAGAGGATAAAATGACAAACTGTCATGTCTACGCTGATCTAAGTTCCCAGTGCCCCACGTGTATTGGTTTGGGTCATTTTTAGCTTGACATTTTGTAGGTAGATCCTGACTTTAGCAACAATTCAACAAGGATGCTATCGCATGCTATTTTTCTAGTTTCACGCTTTGTATGTTTACAAAAATCTATCTGCTATAAAGTATAAATTATAAATTAAACAAATAAATAAAGGGGGTAAAAGGAAAAGAAAGGGAGGAAAGTGTGTGCCTCAGTGTGTGTGTGTGTGTGTGTGTGTGTGTGTGTGTGTGTTCATCTGGGGGTAGTCGGTGGTGCGAGGGGGTTCGGTTGAGCACTACACCAGATGTGAAAATGACTTTTGCAATATGTCATCTAAACAGCAAACTGCAGGGGATTTACTTGAGCTAACTTGATGCACGTAAGTGCTGGAAAGCCAAAATTACAGTTAGCTTCTTGAAAATCTCAAACGGTTTCGGAGACCAGCTGAGGGGAAACATTATTCATTGCAGGAAACTGGCATGTGGTTTTCCCCCACGGCCTATGAAGCATTAGTCTAACACATGTTACCTAAATGCAGATTCACGCTGAAAAATGGCGGTTTTGCCCCTTTAAGTGGTATCTCAGGCCACATCGATGAACGGCGATGCGGGGACTTAGCGGTGCGGGTTCTGTCAGTTGTGAAACGCAGCAGATAAGAAAACAAACATGAGATGGGTCAAGTCAGATTATGTCGCTTGGAGGTTGCACCTGATGATCCTTCTGTCCTGTGTTATCGCTACGCAACTGCTGGTTTCTGTAGAACTCATATGTAGTGACAGTCTGTACCACTCACACATGCACACACACACACACTAAGTCACATGTGTTCTAACTGGAACAAAGTCCCATCCAGCCTGAGGGCCAGTGACACACTTTTACAGAAAGAAATGACCCCTCTGTTACTCTCTCCTCTTCTTTCTTTTTCCTTCCCATCTCCTCTCTTATATAGAAAAAAGGACGCACATTTTATCAATGTCCTGTTCTGAGTTGCTATTTTAGATTATCAAAGTATATTTTTTCCCATGGGCATTCATGCGACACTGTCATTTTGTGAATGTCTGCATGTGTGAGAAATTACCGGCACAACAGAAATACTTTGCCATAACAACAGCTGATGTGTGTATGTGTGCTGGGCGTGACGACCTTATTCTTTATTGCACAATAATGCTGCAAATGAAGCAGAGTACAAACATGCAGCAGCAGCAGTCTGACTTACTAGCTTCCTAGTTTCCCCTTAACACAGCTTAGCACACACACACACACACACATATATATATATATGCTTTAACTAAACTTTCAAATTTGATTTTCAAACTTTTTCTGGCCTGTGTGTGTTGCATTGCCTCCTGTTGTAAACTCAACCGTCTTTGGTGGCACAGCAGAGCAAACCACAGCACAAATAATTATTTGCGTACACAGGTTTTGACCCAGGACTGGTTCCTCAGTGGATCCAACCTGCCATAATCGTAGCTGATAATAAACGGTTTCTTTTTCAGCTGCCTGTGCCGAAGCTTCCTGTGTTGATGATATATATGTGGCCCGGTGGGGTGGAGATGACAATGTAGGTGTGGAGGAAGTCGAATGCAGGTGTTTGTGTGTGTGTGTGTTTGTGTGTGTGTGTGTGTGTGTGTGGGTGTGAGTGTGTGTGTGCTGTCCCAGGTGGGTGCTGACAGACCGGCAGGGAAACAAGCAGGTTGGTCTCTGATCTCACCTGTTGGAGCAGACACAGCAGCGCCTGCAGGGCTTCTGCAGCGGAAACATGTTCTTTATGCGATGCTGGAAAAGCCAGGTCAGCTTTTCTTTTCTTTTCTTTTCTCTTCTCTTCTCTTCTCTTCTCTTCTCTTCTCTTCTCTTCTCTTCTCTTCTCTTCTCTTCTCTTCTCTTCTCTAACCTTTCCTCTTTCATTTGTTCCCCTCTGCTCTCCCAGGTGCAAGGAGGGGGTGGGCACGAGGGGTGGAAGAATGCCTCGGGGTAACAGCAGCACAGGTGGGCTGGGGGATGGGGGTGGGGGTGACGACAGTGTGTGTGTGTGTGTGTGTGTGTGTGTGTTGTGACAGGAAGGTTTTTTGTGTGTGCTCCAGCTTCATAAGGAGGTGCTTTGGAGAGAAAGGAATGTTACACATCCAGATTATAACAGACCACCCCTATAAACTAAAAGGAAGTCAGTTAAACACACACATACGCATGCACGCACACAAACACAGCAGCCATAGAGTAAAGGCTCTGATATGAAGTGACCATCTTACTGGTTCATGTCTCATGTTACATCGTCCAGAGGAAGTCTATGAATTATTTCCTGTTACTTATGTAATGTTTTCTTTCGGTTTGAGGTCAAGCAGCTTTATTTGGCCTCCACCACCGGGCCAGTGTTTTATAGAGCGCGATCTATTCACACACAGGAAGGGGGGACCTCAGGAAGTTGAAGTGTTGATGTAAAATAACTAAAGCCCGGAAATGTTTTTTTTTAATAGAATTAATAGTAGTTAAATTAATCAGCATATGGTGACTGAAGAATATTCACAAGAAGTATAAGTGGCTACAGAAGCACTAATAGTAGATTATAATGTATTTACTGTCTGTAAATGTACTGTGCATATGCACCAATACTGGTTTTAAGGTTTTACACAGCATTTTGGACCTTGAATAGAAAATATTGCTCAATCATTGTGTGTGTGTGTGTGTGTGTGTGTGTTTGTGTGTGTGTGTGCACGTGTGTGTGTTATATGCTTAAAAAGTACTCACAAAAGTAACGACACAACAGCTTGGTATATTTAACAATATATATTTCCATTGTCAATGTACATTCCGTTTCGACATAAGCTTTCTTCACAAACAAAAGGTTGGCATCTAAATAAATACTATATAAAATAGAACTTCAAAATAAATATATCTATAAAGGGAACCTTTTATATGAGAGATTTTTTTTCCTTTTTGTTATATCTAAACAAAACAAAAGCACAGATCTCGTTTCTTAATCCCCAACACTGACATTGCAAAGGCATAAAGGAATGGAGTAGCATCACCCAGCTGTATGAGACTTTTCCTCTTGTTTGGGTTGAAAATAATAATAATAAAAAAAAGAAATCTGTGCCCGCAAACGAGCGACACGAAGGGGTATGAGTGTGTAAAAATCACAGCATTGTAGCAAAGGGGGGAGAAAAAAAAAAAAAAGAAAAGTAGGAAAAGGTTTTAGTCATTGAGTTGTCGTTGTGGGTGATTATTCCACACCTTGAACAGGCTAGCGAGCACATGTAAAAGTATAAAGCTAATGTGACAGAGCTGAGGAGTTACAGAAAAGAAAGGCAACAACTGTCGAAAAAAGAGGTCCACTGGTTAAAAAGATGGCACTGAACACAGCTAGAGAGAGAGAGAGAGAGAGAGAGAGAGAGAGAGACAAAGACAGGCGGAAAACAGCGAGAAAGGGAGGAAAAAGAGAGACAGACTTGTCTTTCTCTCTCGTCTCTGTGGTATGACAAGTTTATGCACAGCAGCTGTGTTTGTCAATCAAGGCCAGGGGTGTTTGTTGGACAATTTCTCAGGGAGGAAGGGGGGGAAGAAGAGGAAGGGGGTTGGGGGTGGGGGGCAAGAAAGAGAAAAAAAGAGGGGAGAGAGCTGAGACACTGAGCAGTAACAGCAGGAAATGGGTTGATCCGGATAGGGGTAGATTGTGTTCCCTGTGCGGATTCAATGAGTCCACAGTCTTTAGGACTCGGAGAGGAACCAGGGAATTAGCTTAGCCTCTCGACTGCTAATGAGCCATGGATAGCATAAACAGCAGGAGTTTTTTTTTTTTTCCTTTTCTTTTTTTTTTTTATTGCCGGGCACACTTTTCTAAATCAAGTGCTAGTGATCGAAAGACCTGTCATTTTTGTTACCCTTTCCCAAACCTTCCTCTCGCCACCGTCCCTCTCTTTTCTTTTTCTCACAACCTCAAAAACCCTCAAAATATATATCTAATATATTCTCTATATATTTTGTACTGAATTGTAGTTATAATGTACCATGCAATCTTTCAAGGACATTTAAAAGTCTCTTCTAAAGAACACAAATGTTGTGAAACTATTTACAGCAAATAACATTTCACCTGCATAGCTCTATTACTAAATATATTGTCAAAACATTTGTGATTTTTGCTGCCCACCTACACGCACTAGGTCTTTGCCCAGTCACACAATCATTCTCAGTTTTGGCACCTTTCTCTCAGACTGAATTGCTAGGTTTTGAAAATATTGCCGCATACATTCAAGACTAAGGACAGTGTGTGTGTGTGTGTGTGTGTGTTTTTTTTTCCTTTCCTTTTTTTTCCTGTGTGATATCGGTTTTGTGCAAAAGACAAATACAGGTGTGAGCAAAGTTAGGCGCCCTAATTGAAGTTAAGGGTCCAACATGAAAGAGAGGTTTGTGTTACAGAGCAATAAAGACAGTATGCCTTTATGCCAAACAGAAAAGGCCATCTGTATTAAAGGGCAGCATGCCTTTAAGAACCAACTGCCGTCAACTCCATTTGGCAAGAGTGCGTAACAACTGTGATCACTCAGACAGCGAAAACATGCTACTGTATGCTAGCTTCCTTTGGCAAAGTCCTAAGAATGTCATGCAAGCCACAAAAATAGACTTTCAGAATAAAAGGTAGACTATCTGACTAACGCAGCTATGCAGCATAATGATTAGAATTTAATGAAGACACTGCGTGTGTGTGGTGTGTGTGTGTGTGTGTGTGTGTGTGTGTGTAGAGGGGCGGGTGGGTGGTGGGGTGGGCTAAATGTAGTGCACGCCAATGTAATGTGAGATAGCTGAGGTGGTTAATACTGTGCTTTAGTACATCCTTTAAGGGGTTTGCCTCGTCCTAAAAAGGTTGTGCAAGTGGCAGGTTTTGATTTCTGACAAAGGCTGACTAGACACAAACACAACAACAACAACTTTGCTATGCCTTCTCTCCCCCTTCTTCGCTCTCTATCACTTGCGTCCCCCTCTCTCCTCCGGAAACATTATTTTCTGGCCAGTTTGTCTCTCACTTAGCTTACTTGGTTTTAAATTATTCACTATTGCCTTTTGGCCCCTAAATGTTTCTTTGCCTTCTTGTGCAAAGAGGAAGTAGACCAGGCTCTTAGGCAGTTTAGAAATCGACATGCTGTAGGCCAAGTTCTAGAGAGGATTTCTGTAACAGTCCCTGAGAAGGTTGGGTGTACTTTTTTTTTTTTTTTTTTTTTTTACACATTTCTCTACGACACATCGACTTCTAGCACGGTGGGTAACCATTACACTAGAGCATGCAGGTCATGACATGCATTACCTCTGTGGTGATTGGTGAACGGCATTCAAAATCTTCTAGAAAGTTTAGGCTTCATCCCCCAAAAATAGGAAACACACTGTAAAGTGATTATCTCTCACTTGCAGTAGTACACCTGGGTGAGAATTATGGGAAATTATTATTATTTTTAAATTTTCAAAAAGATTTGTTTTTACAGCTCCTTCGTGGAGATAAAAACTTAGATAAAATGTTAGCAATACCAAGCCAGCATCCTTAAGGTATAAGAGGAAAAATGGTGACACTAAGAGATGGTGATCATCATAATAGCAGAGAGAGTGAGCGAGTAAGTGGTGGTTTCACTCTTGCAGTGGCCTATCATAAAGCCACAGTATAGGTAATCACTTGTTTACATGTTTGTTCAGACAGGGGGACCATGGGGCTGTGCTTTTTTGGGGGGTGGGGGGTTCGTGGGGTGGGGTGTGGTGGTGGTGGTAGGGGTTGTACAGATATTTCTCTCCATCATTTGACTTCTATGTTATCCAAGGATCAGCAACCAGCGTCTGGTTAGTTACCGTTACAAAATTAGCTGAGAAATACAGAGCAGCAGAGAGGTACAATGACTTTGTGCCTTGGGCCAATCTTCGCACAACAACACAAGCATCAGTCCCACAATCTAGTGTCTTCTTCTTGTGTCACTCTCACAAACCAAGAAAAAAAACAAACGGAAAAAAAAAACAAAATAACAAAAAAAGAGAAGGCCTGTTAGCTATTTCTACTAGCCAACTCTGATCGGGCCCGTTATGTTCACCACCCTATCAAACATAGGTCAAAAAGCCATTTAAGTACCTTTGTTTTACATAAGTCATCTTCCAGCAGATTAATGGGGTAGTTTAAGGGGTTGGTGTTGGATTGTCCTATCCATAGAGAGCGAGAAAGTACTGCGTGGTCCTGTTCATTGTTTTTCTAGTAAGGCCACTGCCAGCCGGTTTGGTCCAGTATCATGACCCCTGCTGCTGCTTCTCTAGCGTCCCAACTTTCGCTTCCACGCCTCCGTTTTTACACACGGGGACGCTCACGCCACCCTGCAAGTTCTTGCAGCGGCAGCCAGGCCTGCTTACATTGTCGTAACACTTCTGTCCCAGTTTGGCCAGGCCCATGGCCGGCAGATAGCAGACGAGGCAAGGCAGGACGAGGGAAAGGGCGGCCATGAAGGACCAGCGAGCGCAGCAGTTGGCCTGGGAGCACGAGCAGGGCTTGTCGGCGCAGGAACCCTCGTCATCCTCATCCTCAGTACAGTGGTAGAAGATCCCTTTGACCAGGCACATGCAGGTGGCTGTATCCACCAGGCTCTGAGCAGAGCACAGGCACTCCTGGTTGCAGACCCAGCAAGAGGGTAGGGTTCTGGGGAGCGTACACTCCGTGCAGCGGCACTTCCCACAGTGCTCGCAGAGAAGGAGGTGCTTCTTCTCGGCTGGGGAGGAAGGGATCAGCGCCAACCCCTGCTGGCCACCAGTGGAGCACACGCCTCCTGCAGGCATCTTAGCAGACTTGAGGTCCAGCGATTTGGAGGAGGAGGAGCAGGAGGAAGCGGAGGAAGAGGAGGTGAGGACTTTAGATTCAGAGGAAGTGAGGCAGCCTGGAGTTCGGGTATTGACTGTGTGTAAGGGGCCCTGGTGGAGGTGCAGGTTTGGGTGGTGGTCCACTGTTGGGGTGGGTGCAGCATGGTCCAGCAGCCTCTGATCGGATGAGGTGCTGCTGCTGCTGCTGATAGAGCTTGGCCTCCCACTGAAGGAAATCCAAGGGTGGGTGGTGGTGTCCTGGTGAGGGTGGGGTTCGCACCTGCCTTGCTGGTGGTGCTGGTTTTGGTGATTGTGGTGATGGTTGTGGTTTGCCCCCAGGAAAGCCTCCTGATTCTGACCAAGCCAGGTGATTCTTCGGTTTACAGACTTCTGGCTCGGGGGCTGCTGGGAGACGACAGCTGGGCTGTCGATGTAGTCGTTCTCCACATGCGAGGACTTTATCTGATCGATGGGGTAGATGGTGAGGGGGTGCTGCAGGCGGCCGTAGGGCACTCGACTGTCCAGCAGGGGCTGGGATATGAGGGAGGAGGACACTCCGGGGATGTGGTGGGGAACCCTGGACTCCATGTGTAGGCTGGTGCCTCGCACGTCTTCACTCTAGAGCAGCATTTAGCAATACTGCAAAGACAGATACAAAAGAGACAGTTATGACTGGAAACATCTGCTGCTGTTCTCGCTTTTTCCCCTTTTAAACCTCTTCTTTCTAAAGGTCTTTATCTTAACCAACAAATAAAGCAAAGTATATTATTACAAGTGAGTGACAGTAGAAAAATAACACTGTCTAAAGAATGCGGGCCAGGTTAGCTATAAAGTATGAGAACATGAACACATAGCCTTTCTTAATTTGTTCAGGGTAGGTCATGGTTGAAACCTTCAGTTTGTTTGACATGATGTGAATGCCAACATATGTTGAGGTATACCGGCAGGTCAGGTTTTAAAGAGTCCTTTTAACACTCTGGTATAATGTCGTTTGCCTGCTGCTTTTGCATCACCACTGTTGATGACTAACTGCTGCTGTAGATCACGTCTAAACTATTAAAACTACTCTCCTCACATGACTGAGACTTTTCTATACGACTGTAATAAATCATACAATGATAGTAAATGGGATCACTCAGTTCCAAATCAGCACCTCAGACAGCATGTAAAACTAAGATATATTACAAGCAGTTTACTACAGCCAAGACAATTATTAAATCTTAAAAAACCAAAGCGTCCCAGCCTCTCAACAGGAATCTTTTTTTTCCAGGCCAGATCTCTGCGATAATCTGAATGTAGAGTTTCCAAACGATCTTGATTTTTAGACTGAATACCAACAGGGTTTCAAACCTCCTCCATTCTAACTTTGACATTAGAACAATAGAAGTTGGGCTCTCATCGCCTCCTTTCCAAAGAGCAGGGAGCACCAGAGAGCAGGGCTTGCATGCAAAAGACTCAAAGATGCAAAACAAGGCAGAGCGAAGAGAGGACAAGGTTGCCTGAAAAGGGGGACTTCGACAAAGACAAAATGAACGCAAGAGGCAAAAGAAATGAGGTCTTTGTATAGAATCACACAGTAAAATGAGAGCTACAAACACCCACCAAGAATTACAATTATTTTTTATGGCAAATTTTCTCTCTCAATATACATCTTATTGACACAAATTACAATCAGAGGAACGCAGCAATCTTGGAATTTGTGAATGGAACCGATTTCTGTGAACTGCAGGGTTTTTTTCCCTTTTTTTTTTGTGAATGAAAGCTGCTGGCTGCACTCGGTGTTGCAAGCATGAATCAGTGCGCCCCAGTCATGATGAGCACTGAATGAAAGCGGTTTCATCCATTTCATCAATGACGGCTCGGCAGCCGTCAAAGACCTAACCTACTTTACAGAAAAAAAAAAAAAAGGTGACTGAAGACAAACGGCTGCACAGTTGACATTTCCACTGACCCATATCTGCGGTGTTTAGTTACCTTATTGCCAAATATAAGCTATAGCTACCCCCACAAAACCCAGTTTATTCACACGACCGTATACAATATGTTTTTGACCATTCTTTCAAGGCAACATGTATTTTCCAAGAACCCAAAATCGGTCGTGCTGTGATTTATTAATGCGCATGAACCTGCTTATTGATGGACTATTCCATTAAAAAAAAAAAAAAAAGAGCCAGGTCGTCACTGCTTTACTTTGCTTTGGAACGTCGGCTCGTGTTATTCTCCTTTTTCCTCAGATTTGCAAAAAGCCTTTTTGAGAAACCTGTTGCGACATTGCTGGCACTGACACAAGCGCCTGTGATCGTCAAATCTAGACCATTATGAGCTCCAATTCGGAACTGTGCGTGTGTGCGAGCGCGTGTGTGTGCGTCCCTCCCTTCAATATGTGAATGAACTGAGTCATAAAAACCGGAGGCGGCCGCTCGGCATACTCAAATAGCATGTTTATATAGGCATTGTAACCACGTATTCAACCCCTCACTCTTAATATCTGTAAATTGACCAAAGTAGAAAGCTTGTTGGTGAAAATGGTGAAGCCCTACACTGTGTGCCGCCGCCGGAGGGACGAATGTGGGGTAGTTTTAATCGGCGGCAATTAAGTGCGTAGTTTGATGCGTAAACCTGGATGTTATCGCTTGTGGCGCCCAACAGAAGCCGATTAAAGATGATTTTTGATATCTTATTGGAAGTAAACCGGATAACATGAAAACGCTCGGGGTTAATTGCAAAAACACCTGACATAACCTACATGGCGTGCCAACCAGGCGGTCACTGCAGAGCGAGAGCGAGACACGCAAACCGAAGATAAAACATGTACAGGCTTCAGAGTTGACGGAGGTTTTAGACTGAGCTGGGAATGTAGGTCTCCTCTGATTCCTTTTATTGTCACAGTGGCTTTAGAAAAAGCCACGAACAGCCACAGCGATAGATGTCGATCCATGTTTGCTACCAAGAAGGAGAAAAAAAGGGGGAAAGTGTCGTTTTGAACAAGTTACGCTTTAAAACACGACACCGTTTCCCCTCTGTGCGCCCTCAACCTTGCTTTTGGTACAAAATCGGTGGTTAAATATTGACTCAGTGTGCAAACACGGGTCGGGGGAAACAGCTTGTTGCAAAATAGAATTTGCAAGAGCGTTTTCATGCCTGCGACCCAGTTGGTTGAGAGGGACAGCGAAGCGTATAGGCAGTAAAAAAGCTGAATGGTGGGTCTGTGCAGCCTCAAGCTCGCAAGTTACAAAGATTTAGGGATGAGAAAACATCAGAGGTGATCACTTACTGTAGTTTCAGGATAAAATGCTCATCTCTTCGTTGCGCACCACGTTTGCGCGCAGGGTTATAGTCCAGTCCGAGCGAGTGAGTAGCTCCAAAAAAATAAAAGAAATGTTGAGTAAAGATAAGTCCAAATATTAGGAAATAATATGAGACGGTATGCGAATAGGAGAGCGGGTCTCCAGCACTAATCTCCACTCGCTGGTGCGTAAAAGGCGACTGCGGTTGTGGACGCAGAGCTTTGGGTATGATGTTGCAACCACTGAGGGGGAGGGAAGTGAGTTTTTATGAATGGGAGGGTAGAGGAAAGGAAAGGGACGGCACTGCGCAGATGCCTCGGCTTTTTTTCTCTCTCTTTTTTGTGAATGGGAGGGCAGAGCGACTCGGGAGGGCTGAAATGCGGAGGTTACATTTTTATGAATGGGGAGGACTCAGAATGGCATTGCGCAGGCGCGTTGCCGAGATTTTTATGAATGGGAAGAAATGGGGAATGAGGCGTGTGTGTATGTGTGTGTGTGGGAGAGAGAGAGAAAGAAGTGGGGGGGTTGAGGGAATGAAGAGGTGGGGGCTTTTATTGGTCACAAGGGCAATGTCAGGCCTGATTTACATAAAGAGTCGGCTCATCGGCGGTGGTGCCACTCTCGCTTTATTTTAGCCTGTTAATTTATTTATCTATGCAGCTCGCGCTTCCTGCTGCATGTTAGAGGAGACGTGATCATTGCATTGTGTAATAAACGAGAGAGCGAGATGTGAGTGGGCTAAATCTGCCATGAATCAATTCATTTCTCCATCGCTGGCAAGTCTGATCTCTAATATTCTTCTGATTGTGATGAATTGGTGCCAGAATATCTAATGAAAAACATGAGCATGCAGTCATTGCTTGCAAACACACCATCTCTGCAAAAAAAAAGCCATACATCTGGAAGAATATGATACAAGCGGGGATAATAAATAAAATAAATAAAACACAGTCGTAGTTTGAGGTTTATTTTTCATTATAATTAGTATATTCTCGACGAGGATATCGAGATCCAACAGAATCTTTCACGTCAAATGTCTCAGCTCGATTAGGATAAATAATACCCTTCCTGTTCTATCTAAAGCCGTTTATTGCGAACAAGGACGTG
Organism: Seriola lalandi dorsalis; assembly: GCF_002814215.2. Taxonomy (NCBI): domain Eukaryota; kingdom Metazoa; phylum Chordata; class Actinopteri; order Carangiformes; family Carangidae; genus Seriola; species Seriola lalandi. The sequence goes on along the minus strand of NW_019525445.1, from coordinate 1,417,857 downwards.
CCCTTCCTTCCTCTGCAACAATGTGAAGTATGACTACAGCTTCTATGGCAGTGTAAAAAAAAAAAAACAGAGGAGAAGGAGGAGGAGGGGAAGGGGTGGGG
>NW_019525445.1:1392883-1417723 GCF_002814215.2 Seriola lalandi dorsalis | reverse complement strand
GGTGGTGGTGGGGGGGTTATAACGCCTACTCTGAAACGCAAACCAGCATGAGGGCAGGCAGGCTTCACAAAAGGACAGGATGTTGTTGATTTGTACCGAAACCACACGGAGGAAATGAGTGTGAATTTCCTTTCTCTCTGACATCCCAGTGTGTGTGTGTGTGTGTGTGTGTTTCCCTAGACCCCCACCACCACCACCAACACCCTACCTCCCTCCCCTCTCCCCTCCCTCGGCTTGGGGCTTTTAACCAGTCAAAGGTTAACAGTTGCCCCATTATCCGTTTGCACACATCACCATGGCAACCACTACACCTCCAAATTGGGATTACTGTTTTGGAGAAAGCTGGAGACAGAGAGGGGGGAAAAAGGGTAAAGAAAGGGTTTGATTTATTTATGTTTGCATGCATCAGGAGGAGGCTACTGTCAGTTTACTGTGCCATTCATGTCAGTCACACACACACACACACACACACAGGCCACTGACAACAAATCAAGTTTAATGAACTGAGTTTGCTGCTGATCAATGACAAAATGTAGGCTAAAAAAACCCACTGTCAATATTTGCATCGACTCGTCCAGTAGTTCATTTTTTATGGTATAATTGTGAGTTTAAGGGGACTTTACCTCACACTGTGTCTTCTGTCCCCTATAACACTCGTATCATGGACCTGTAATATTCATTTAGGGATTCAAAGTGTGACTGCAACGTTCAAGGAAAGGCCTATGATATATATATACGTATGACCTTATTATGTGAGTGACAGTTTGTTTTCCCCTTTTAGTCAAAATATAAATAGCCTATTAATATTATCAACAACATATTTTACATTAATATAATGAATAGTATAATTACAACAACAAATAAATAATTTCTGAAAAATGAACCTTTAAGGAAGTAAAACATGAGGATATTTTCTGGTTTTCACTTGACTTTATTTATGCAGCACTTTTATACAGTGAGTAAGAGAAATAAAAGAGCACATTTGAATGACTACATAACGTTTGACTCTTACAAAACAGCTTAATGAGGAGAAGATGGCGCAGTGTTGACCTGTTGATAAGCCTTAATGTTATGACTTTATAGTTTTATTTTCTCAAAGTAACTGATAGAAGCTGGCGTATTAAAGAATCAAAGCTTTCTTTACAGATTCACAAATATGTAAACCTTTACACGTCAGCCTCTTTTTCTTTTCCTAACATTTCTCTCCTTCTCTCTCTCTCTCTCTCTCTCTCTCACACACACACACACACACACACACACGCACACACACGTACAGAGATGCACAAAGACACACACACTGGAGATACTTGCAGATTTCTGTCCGCAGCTGCGTGGCTTGCAGGCATGGCCTACATGAAGTGCTTGTTGAATTGTAGATTTCTCGTCGGTGTGATCATCCAGGCATACATGCACGGAAGGGACGGCCTAGATTTCTCTCCAGAGCCTTCCCTCCCAGCCTTCCTTCCTGCCACATCTGCTGGCTACTGCTGTGAGCTTGGGATAATAATGGACAGCCCCATCTGCTTCCAGAGCAGTTTGATATTTTTAATGTTAAAAGTTTTTTTTTTTCACTCAACAAACCTATCAAAATCTTTGTATTTTTAAAAAAAAAAACAACTTTTCTTTATTCTGTATCTTTTCTTAGATCCAAAGTAATCCACACATTTAAGTCTAAATCAAATTACAATGTCAACAGCCTTTTTGTTTATCACTTAGGTTTATCACTTGATGTATTTCCCTGATCTATTGGTGTTTGTCTGTCTTTTATTTCCTGACTGTTCCCAAGACACAATAACTTGAGAAGAGGTGGTAATTGTCCAGTGTGTGATTGTGTATTTGTGTGTCTGTGTGTGTGTGAGCAGGGTGTTAGGTGGCAGTGCTTAAATGCAAATCACAGTGATAGCTCTACAGAGTGCTCTCAGTCTACATCAAAAGCTTCCTGTTGCAGGTAAGTCGCCCCCACCCTACTCACGACACTTTACAATACGCATCTCTCGCCAATTAGCAGTAGCGTGGCAGGTTGAAGATTTTCAAAGTGCAGGTCACACAAGGACACCATGTCTCTATGCTTACAGCTTTCTTCACACATATGGAATAAAATTTTGAAGAGGAGAAATTGAAACATGATGATCGAACAAAAAGTGATGGTAAAAATGCTTCTAAAGAGAAAAAAAAAACAATCAGTTTAATTCTGGTTCATTGTATTTAATGCACATGTTTTCAGTATATAGATTCAGTATATAGACATGCCCAGACTAACCTCCTGAGAGGCCCCTATTGACTCCTACTGTACATGGTAGTGTCTTTATCTCCCCCAGACACTTAGAAACCAACCAAATGATTAGCTGATTAATCAATTCAATTGAATAAAATATAAATTGGTCACAATTTTGATAAATATTTCATAATTTATGATTCATTTTAAGCAGAAAATCACATTTCTGCAAGAGCTATTGGGCAGAATCATTCGTAAAAAAATGCTGTTTTAACTGAATTTGCTGGGGGAGAAATGTTATTTAAAAGTTCAAAGTCAACGTAAGCGCTGAAATGTTTCAGCAGTAAAAGTAACCATAACCCAACTCGTAACACTAATAGCTTCTTTTAAAATCAAACACAGACAGTTGCAACCCCTCGGGAAAACCCCATCTCTGCTTAAAGTTTGGTCCCTGACTTGGCAAGTTGGCTTTGCTTACTTCCTGTAAATATTTGTGTTGTTAAGGAACATTGAGCAATCCTATTCTACCCTCTGGCTGTGAGTACTGGACCCTTAGATAGCCTACATTCAGAGGGATGACTCTTCCTATACATACAGTATCACAACAACTGTGTTTGGTCAAGATGAAATTCTGGCCGGTTGTGGAGCAGAATTTTTGTTAGTCAAATTATGAAAGGATGTTGATGCAAAGACGAATTAAAGGGAAATTCCTGCCTCACGCACTCACACTCAAGTTACATGTTCTTTTTAATAGTTTACATCAAAACATGATGTTTACTGTTGCCGTTAAATTATTCTGATTGTTTTCTTAATATAGTGTCACTGAAATGTCTCAGCGTGATGTCCCATTGTCTATGATTAACCATTTATACTCCATCTAGCCTACAATACAGGAGTATTATTCCCTGTTTGGGAATAATACTCATACTTCCTAAAGGATACTATGATACTATTAGGATACTATGACCTGGACAAATAAGAATATACACAGGCTTAATACTCATACTTCCTACTTTAAAGCCTACTTGTACTTCAGGGGGTAGCACAGGTGCTGCCAGGGGGTAAAAGCTCAACTTATTAACTTAACTAAGTTTGAATTAAAAATATATCCATGTATTTGTTTATAAGGAAACGAAACGTAGCCTAATGGATAAATGGTTAAAATAATAGTTAAAAGTAATGGATAAACAGCTGGAATAGTGAGCTGTAATAGATAAATAGTTCAAGTAGCCAAACAGTTGAAAGAGTTGGCTAAAAGTAGGCACATAGATTTATGGTGGTTAGCTAAAATAAAAGAAACCCAACTGAAACAGTTAGCTATAAGTAATGAATAAAACAACAGTGAGATAAAACTCATGGATGTACATTTGACAGCCAAAAGTAAATAAACAGATGAAATACTTAACTGAAAGTAAAAAAAGTGCAAAAAATAATGAATAAACAGTTGAAATAAAAAATTGAAATAGCTAAAAGTAGTGACTAAGTAAAATGGCTGATGCCTCCAGGGTTTGGCCTCTCCAAGTCACAGTAGTACAAATGCAAATTTGAAATTAACCAAATATTGACAGTTTAATTGTATCAAAAAATTATCACTATCGATTTAAAATGTTTAGTCTTAAAGAACAGCCACATCATAATGAATTCATAAGGACACATGTGGAACATGAAGGGTAGTGTTGACGAAGGCTGAACACATCTGATAGGCTGGGGATGGGGGTATGTCTGTGTTATGGTAAGGGAGGATTTTACCTTTAAAGAGTAGGTGGGCTTAGGGCCAACAGTGACAGAATTAGCAAATGTAACGCCGCGCTGGAACCTACAGGAACACTCAAACTGAGCAAGCTGAGAGCTGCATTGTAGAAAACTCTATAGTTTGCCTGCAGTAAGAGGCGGATCTGGACCACGAGGCCAGGTAGCTTCAACTCCTCAAATATTGACTTCCTTCCTCGCTGCCCGCCTGGTCAGGAGGTGTGTTTGTATGCTTTGGAGTCAGGAAAGGTGTGTGGTAAGAGAGGTAGGAAGGTGGGCGGGGGATGGGGTGGGGGGTAGGTGCATGTACATGTGGTTGTGTGAGTCTGTGTGTCCACATCCATCAAAATAAAGAGTTTGATGACTTTGGCTTGCCCTCATTGCACCATAATAGGATACATTAGACCTAATTCACTCAGAGCTATTAGAGAGCTTGAAAATTCCTGTAAAGGAATAACAACACAGAGGCCAAATGAGCTACACTGGCTCTGCTGCCGTAATAGTTTCACAACAGATTGTTTTGTAACCGGATCCTAACTACTATATTACTTTTAATCAAATATTTATTCTGAACTTAGGAAAATCAAATATCCCTTTAAAGTTCTTGATACTAAACACAACAGTTTCACTTCATTATCTTTTAATAATCTACCATAATTACTTTAAATGCATAAGTAAATAAAGTTTTTGTTTAGGTTGCATGTTTTTTTTAAAGGTTCCTCTTTTTTAACTTTTGTTGTGTGATATGTATTGTCTCTATTTTTAAGTAATAATTCATCATATTTATCAAAGTATACGCAGGGAATACATTCACACAAATCAGCGTCATCACCAGAACTAAAATATTTCTACTTTGACCCCCAATCAAGCCATTGTTTTGTCCAGATCGCTCCCACACAACTTTATTCCACGTCAGTCTGCAAGCTTTTCATGAGAATTTGACATTTTGAAAGGAAATTTCGTGACCAATAATTTAACATGGTTATGCAGGAGGAAATGGGTTTTGTGGCTCCAGATAGTCACACCCATTGTGAGAAATGCCCAGGTCCCTTAGTAACAGTCTGTCAGCAGTGAGAACCACAGGACGTTGTTGTTTTTTGTTGGGGTTTTTTTTTCTTTGTTGTTTTTTTTTTTTTTTTTTCCAGGGCCGCTATCCTAGTAAATGTGGCCTCACCTGGTTTTGGCTGGTCAAACCCAAGACGTCGAGTAGCGTATGGCCATTTAGCAGATGCTCCCCCGCCCCCATGCTATGGGAAAGATAGTTACATTGAACCCTCAAAATAGTGACCTCAAAATAACTGCAAGTAGTCTACAGACCAATACTAAGAAGATTTTGTCTCAGAGGATGGCCACTGAAAAGATTACTGTTGATAAGTGGGAAGAAAACTTTTCTTTATATGGTGAAAGAAGCAATGATGAATGCTTGAAAATCAAATGATCCTAGCTTGGAAAACCCTAACCTCGTGGTGTGGAAGACTATATTTTCACCGGATGACCCAGGCTTGGTGTCCATGTTGACAAGCATCTGCCCTGCTCAAATGCTCTCGAGCGAGACCCTGAGTCCATGTCAGCCGCAGGGGTGCTGCTCTGTCGCTGACCCTGACCTCTGAACTTCCTGAGTTTGGGGAAAAGCAATGAAAGAAGTTCCCTGTGGGGATCAATAAAACCATCTCATTAAAACACGATGATACACTTTTAGTATGGGTGGTCCCAGGGAATCAGGAGGACTATTGATAATTTCTTCTACGGCTTTATATCATCACAATTGTGCGTTAATGAACTGAGGGAGTGAGGGCAGTACCTTAAAGCACCCTTGTCTCCGTGAGTACTCTAGAAACGACTACAGGACACTCTACTGTGCTAAAAGTAAACTATGGGCATCATTTAAACACAGTTGGAAACTCTGTCTTTTATATTATAGCACCAAAGATCAACTTGTCACTAAGGGTTACTGAGGAAAATATTATACACTGCGCTTTCTGATCATCTCCTTTTCTCTGTCTCAGCTGTTTTCACATTTGACTCCTGATACACAGGACCATAAATATACATCCACAGAAAGACATCTACAAACATTCATGAACATACAGCACAAGCAGAAAACACACACACACACACACACACACACACACACACACACACACACACACACACACACACACACACACACACACACACACACACACACACACACACACACACACACATATCCCTAACTTGGCCTTCCATCACAGTTTCCATAGTCAACCGGCTGGCTGATATTATGTCTAATTTCAGGCATGTAATTAGTGTGTAGCCTGGTCTGGTTCTGTCTGGGTCAGTGTCGAGACTGTGTGTGAGTGTGTGTGAGGGTAATGTGTGCATAAATGATGTGCTTTTGTACATGTGTGTGTTATGAGTGGTGTGTATGTTTGTGTTGAGTCTGATGTTAGCCAGCACCACAGGATGGGACCGCACCACTCTATGCCGAACCACACATGGAGGGCAAATTAAAAAACACATTACTGTGCTAACACACACACCACACACACGCACATACACACACACACAGAGTAGGACTACCCTTGGTACCCTCGTGCCAAGGATACACAAGTAGTCGTATGCACAAATGAATAAATAGCAGAGAACAACCAACATGGGGGTGATGCTTTTTTACCAGGAAGCCGCAAAACAAACACGACTCTCATATTAAAACTCATGAATGTGCCAAACTAAGCAGACCGACAGACAGCAATGCAGTTTTGACTTTCAAATTTAGATGATATACTAATGATCCGTGTCCCAGTGAGCAGTAATGGGGTACATCAAAGACACAATAGTATATATAATAAAATCAGCATGTGTGGGCTAGATGTTACATGTATGAAAGTAATTCTGACACTCTGTGACATAATTGACTGAAATGCTGAAGAGAAAATCTTCAAACATCCATGTCGATTACAGAGCGGGAAAGGATTCCCAAAGTCGCCCAGAGAGAAACATAATATTTTTGTCAATTTTATTTGTCTTTGTTTTAGTATGCACAGAGGGCAACATCTGGAAGCTGCTTTCAATCTGCTGTCTTCAGTCTAAAGAGTTTTAAACTTGAAATTCTAACATAATATCATACTTGGAAAAAGTATTTCAAAATGATTTAAATGCTACATTTGACAGACATTTATATATGAAGTCTTTCAGGTATATTGTAATTCCTCTCATTTCACAGTTTCACAGTTCATCGTTTTGTGCTGAAGTTCTGCTACTCTGTATTCCTTGTAAATTCTTTTCCGTACATTGTATCTCTATTGCTACACTCAGATACAACTATTGCATGGAAGGAACACACGTCTGTTACTCCCCTTGAAGTTTTTCTTCAAATTATGGTTTGAAGATTTGTCTCATCTGAATCAAAGATCTAAGGAGACATGACATAATTCAGATTTTAAAGCTCTGAGACGTCCAAGCAATAAACTGTCTAAGTATGAGGTGAACCTGTTCACCAGAAGAATTGAGATCCTTTACTTATGTAAAAGTAGCAATGCCATGGTAGCACTCTACTTTATGTCCCCCTGTTTAGCATTAATAAGCATTTATTACACACTATGATGTCATTGTAGGCATATATAAGTGCTCATTAATGAATTTGACAATAGGTTGAGCTTATTTGAACTATTTCACCTTCCGTCGGGTTTAATCTATTTGAATGTATAACAATGCATCTTATTTTATAAGTCCATTATATGTTTGGTATGTAAAAATTAATTTGTAAAGTAACTAGTGTATCACTTGAATAAATGTGGCGCTCAATCTATGTGTGGTACAAACGTGTGTGTGTGTGTGTGTGTGTGTGTGTGTGTGTGTGTGTGTGTGTGTGTGTGTGTGTTCATCCCTGAGTTGCCTGGATGATATGTGCTCACAGCGACACTTGGAATGCCCAGAATGCGAGAGGTGGTGAGGGGAAGCGAGGGTCTCTGTAGCCACGCCCCTGACGGCAGGTCACGCTTCAGCGATTGGTGGGTCCCCGGAGGTCGGAGTGCAGTCGGGGTCCTGTCACTCCTCTGAAGAAAGGTCAAAGGTCGACTTCCACCGGAGCTCGCATTTCCTCCCCTCGCCCAGCAGGGTTCTTCCAGCTCTTCCAGCTTAGACAAGAGCCATGAAGTTAAACTAAACATTTTCTTTTCTTTTTTCTTCTTCAAGGGAATAGAAGACGACTGATAAACTGTGGATTTGTCTCAACTTTTTTAAATTTTTGGCTACATGCATGTAGCGTTTCCAGAAATAATACAGAATCTATGAGTCATCAGGTATAAATATCTCATTGTGGTTTGAGTTTAAAGCATCAGATATATGATCTTAATGCTTTATCAAAAGAGTGGTTTTAACCCACTTTGTTCCATTAAAATTGTTTTTGACTCTGACTGTTATGATCAAATTATTCAGTTTCAGCACATCTGCTCAGTTGTAGGTGTTGTGTCACTTCCTCAAATGCCGCTGGGGAAAGGTGGAATATTAGAATGTGACAAAACAAACTCCTCAGACTTAAACTCTGAAAGTGACGTAATCACAATAATTCTTTTTCTCTTTTCTATAACCAACACAAGTAGCTTATCTGCAATTTTCGTTTCTTGCATTAAATACTCGAGAATACCTTGTAGATCACATTGATATATTTAGAGGCTTACTGCACCACATTTGTAGAAGATGATCTTTCAAACTGCTGAACAGCTAATTTCAACATGTTATTGTGGTCCCACTGAAGAGAAAGGCCTCAGTTATCTAACATCTACTACTGTGAAAATTGGTGACACATACACTCCAGACGAGCACACAATAGACACACAGTCGTGCATCATTCAACTAAATATAGGTTTCCTCCCCCATATTTAGCATCTCTTTTTGATTATTAATTATGCTATTACAGGTCGACATTTTAACCTTTTAGGTTTATTTAAGGTATTAATAGGCAGAAACTATCAATGTAAAAGAATACTTGATGGTAGGTTCAATGGCTGCAGCTGGCCAAATGTAGTAGTAGTATGTTAAAATGAGAAATAATGGGCTACATTTCAGCTTGGTAATCTCAATGCTTCTGTGTGTATTGATAGCTGTATGACAACATGTTAAAACATAGCTGAGCTGAACCCATAGTCCTGTTAATTTTTCTTCTTTAAACATAATGTAAAATACTGTATGCTCTAAATTACAGTGACCCTGTGAACTCACTTTACAAAAGCTAATATCAGTTGAAGTGTACGCCTTCGTACACTTGTGTGTAGGATGTGTGTAGTTCAACAGATGCAAAATGTAGTTCCATAGGCAACGGCTGTTTGACAGCAAGATAAAGTGGAAATATTCAAATGAAAGTGTACACCTCAACTGATATGGATTTTTTTTTTTTTCTGTAGGCATTTTTTCAGAGCTAAAACAAGTTTTTTGGCAGATGGTCCCATCCTCAGCAGCACATGGGAGCACAACCCCCACTACCTCACATAACCCCACGTCAAATAACCTGAACTATCCCTTTAAGTTGAACAGAAGAAAACAGAACTAAGTTATAACATTAAGTTTCCAGCGGACATTAAAAACTGATGAACATGCCGGGGCATGTGAGTTTTTGTCCCTGCTCTGTCGATGGCTTAGCATGATAAAGGCATGTTAGCTTGTACACAGCAGAAATCCGCAACAATATCTTAACCGTGCAATTAGAATGTGAAAACTGAAATAATATGTTAGCTCTTGCATCTAACACCATTGGATTGTTAGCTTTGTGATTTTTCGGTTTTCTTTTGTTTTCTATATTTTTTCGTGTTTATTATATCGTGTTTTGTGTCTCTGCAGCTTTTTTTTTCTTCAAAATGCTGCACTTGTCTTTTCTAATTGGTGAAAAGTTTTTAACTCTTTTGATTGTTTGTCTAATTTCAAGTGTTTTCTTAAGCTGAAATGAGCTGAGCTGCTGCCATACAAAATGACCGTCACTGAAATAAAAACAGAAATATATTAGGTAAAGAGACACATTTAGCACCAGTATTGTTTTTAAAGTTCAGAGGCCAGCCTGTCTCGGAGCCAGAAAACACATTGGTGAAATCCACACCAAATCCACAATATGCTTCCTACTTTTAGACTGCCTGTGAACCAGATGTATTTCAGCCAATTTTTTCTGTTTTTTTTCATATATTTATTTCAGCTCTCTCTCAACGGCTTAAAAAAGGTGAGAAATAATCATTTTGTCGTGTGAAACAGGCAAAAATAGAGACCAACTGTATTGCAGGCAAGTTATCGGCACCCCAGAGGTCATAATGGCTGCAGCATCATCGGCTCACAGATACTCTGCTGACAAGTTTAAATAAAACCTTCAGAGGAGGGACAGGGTGTCAGGAGGAGAAAAAAGGTAGAGGAGAGAGGAGGAAAGACAAGAGGATCAGGTGAGTGGAAAAAAAGGACGTAAATGAGAGGATGTGACAGGAGGATGGAAGAGGGAGAGGAAAAGGGGGTAGATGAGAGCGGTGAGAAGATCAAAGGAAAGGAGGAAGGAGGAGAGGAAGACGAGGAGGAGATGAGAGGAATATAAAATGATCACGGGGGAGAGGAGGGGAGGGGGACAAGAGGAGATGAGGAAGGAAGCATGGAAGGACAGGAGGAGAGGAGACGGTGAGGGATGGACATGAGACAGCCACAGTAACTTCCTGTGAGCCATCAGTCTGGAGAGGAACACGAGGAGGATGAGGTGGGTGGCGGACAAAGGAAAATCAGTTTCGTCTTGGGGATCTACCCACGATTTGATTTTCCAATTTGGCCAGATGTGAACTGGTCACATATAAAGAAGCAGGCTGATGAACGGAGTTTTGGGAACAGGGTTAGACCGACATATTAGACCAATGCTGGACTTTTATCAAATATCTGATGTCAGCCGGTGGATGGAAGCTGACGTGTGAAGTCTGAACAAGCTGCTAGCCCAGAAACAGCACCATTAATATGATTTTAAAGACCAAGTGGCTCATGTTTAAAGGGAATTGTTCGACATTTTGAGGAGTAAAATTTCTTGCCAATAATTAACTGAGAAGATCAATAACAATGTCATGTTTGTATGTAAAGTATGACGCTAGAATCTGGAGCTAATCCCTGGAAGCAGGGGGAACAGCTAGCCTGCTCACCAGCTCTTCTAAAGCCCACTCCAGGATGATAGTTACATTTCTGTGAGCAGATTAAACGAATGGAAGATTAAATAGTGAACTTTAAAGGTGCTGATGGGTTTGGACAGAGCCAGGTTAGCCATTTCCGCCTGCTAGTGTTTATGCTAAGCTAAGATAATCATATCCTGGCTCAGTGGTATTGATCTTCTCATCTGACACCCCCACAAGAAAACAATGAGCGTATTGCCCAAACCATCAAACTATACATTTTGTTCAGAGGATTTTCAACAATTCCAGATATAAAGCCCCGGGAAAAATACTAGATCTCATCAGTGACAGTGTCTAGCTGAGGAAATAAGGCCCCCTTTAAAAATCTCTTAATAAATATTCCCTTCATTTATCTTAATTCTAATCTTGTGAAGTTTGTTGTCTTTATTTAGTTTGAGTTTATTTTAATTCCCATGTGTATAAACTGTAGGATTATCACATTTCAGTGTGTAGTGTTATATGTAAATCAGATTTCGCCCCTGGGAGTCGGTGTGTGTTTTGTGTGCATTTGTGTTCAGTTGTGAGAGTAGTGATTGTGCTTCACACGCCTCTGATTAATATAACAAGACCTCCTCCTGAGCTGAGAGGATGTGGCTCAAGAGGGATGCTTTGACTCACTGGCTCTTTTGTTGTGATGGATGATGAGGTGGTCAGTTTCCAAATGCAGGACCAGTCAATACAGGATGTGAATCACGATCCGATTCAATATGAAAAGAAGATAAACAGCGATTTTTCTCTATTAGGTCTAATTTTTTTTACATTATACGATTCTGACTCAAAATGAATCATTTCAGCTTCACAAACTGAGTCGTTGGCAGTTACACTTACATCGTGGCAGTCAGCTTCAGTCTACAAAGAAAACTTAACTGCATCAGAGGAGCTGTGTTACTGCGCATTTACCTAAACTGGTTACTTCCAGCTGTCTGCATTGATTTTAACTATTACACAGGTAAATGAGACACATGGTAAAAGATTACTGCTGAAGACACCTGATTTCTTGGTTGTGTACTGTATGTGCCTAACTAGGTTCCTAATGAGACTTTAGATTGCGGGAGTATCACTGTAATAACTGTAATAATAAATTGTCTGTAACACACTATATTGTTGTAAACAGATAACAGTTGTTGTATTTTTGTTTTACTTTCAAGGAACTGTGTGACTTTTGGGAAAAAAGGCTGATAAACTTAAAGGACTGATAAATGTTTCTCCCATTCGGCCCAGTGATTTCTTCATGAAATAGTTTTTTTTTTTTTCATTTAAAATTTTTTATCTGAGTCTACATGACATGAATACTCTCACCACTAAGAAACAATAATCCCCCCCCTCTCTTATTTGTCTCACTTTCTTTTTTTTTTGTTCACCAAAAGGTCTGGATGTGTCTTTAACCGCCTGTCTGTTGTGTAAAAGAAGAAGAAGAGGAATCTGCATAATTGACCTGGAAATGTGACATTTCATTCCGGGCCTCACCTTTCCTCCTTTTCCACCCCTCCCTTCATCAACACACCTTCATTTCCTTAATTGAGCCCCACATCCTGCATCTCAGGCAGATTAACCTCGGATTAGCCAGGTAAACACAGCAGTGTGTGTGTGTGCATGTGTGTGTGTGTGTGTGTGTGAGTGTTAAACTAGAGGGGGAAGTGGAGTCTTTGATCAGGCTAATGAGCTGCCAGTGCTCCCTCCAGGGCCTGCTGTTTGGCTGGGGGTGTATGGACACCTGAAACAACATGGATACCACGCATAGCCTCCAGTGGCACACACACACACACACTCGTCAATGCAGCACACCCGCATCCTGCCACCATTATCGTCTGCCTGCCACCTCCTACCACCCCCTGCTAGTCGTCTCTATCCATGTGTCAGTCACACCCTCACTTCACCTCCAATCTCCTCTGCAGCTCCCACCCGACTAACAGTAGCCTAACCTTTCACAGCGGTCACACCACCCACCTACTGCCTTGCCCCCTACCTATCCTCTATTCTGTCATTCACAGAGACTTCAACGTCCACTCACCATCCCCCATTCACCTTCATCTACAGTTCTTCCTCTAACAAAGCTTAAAGCCAAGTGTCAAAATGCCTCTCGAGAGCATTTGTCTTCATCTTTCTTTCTTGTTTTTGCAATATGGGCAGCTACATATGTACAAACACATGCAGCGACACACAACTTCCAACACTAGTTTGCTTCCTTCCTGTACTTCAACCGTCACATCCAAATAAAATGAGGCCAAGTGTCCCTTCAAATGTCACCCTTTCATTATTTCCTGCCATTTCAGTCACAGGCCTGAATCTAAAAATCTTTGGCCACACAAAACATTTTTCCCACACTCAGTTGTGATCTCCAAAATTGCTAGTTTCAAAGATGAAAAAAAAAAAGATACAGTTATACAACAATTCAGCTATTTTTAGTTTTTAAAATAGTTTGTAAATTGATCCACTGTGAAGAGTATTTTTGAAGAACGACAATGTCACGTTGATATAAGGCTAAAACTCAGAGAAAAAAAATGCTTTATTCGCATTTCTGTGAAAATAGCCTACCTTCAGCAGCCTAGTGGCCCTTTCCTACCACTCAATCTTCTCACGAAATCAGGAACCTCTCCTGAGTTTCAACTACAGGAATGCACTGCAGTTCCAGTTTTGGTTCCTGGGCCATAGTTTCTGTTTCCTTCCACCCACACCCCCAAAAAGTCCCCTGACCCACGAAGTATGCATGCATTTTGCATTGCTAACAGCATTGACTAGTCAAACACCAAACTGACAACGGCTAGCAAGAAGCAAGCATTCACTCAGTACAAGCAAGCAGTGGTTGACATTACTATCGATATACTGATAAAGCAGTATTACTGATATCTAATCTATAATTACAACAGACTTCCAGACTAGTGTAGCGTCAGGAGAGATGAGACGCCCCTTTTTTTGGCTATGTTTGTTCAAACTGGCTCAAAACCTGTTCTGCAATCACTGCTTTTATTGTTCCCCTCCCAGGAAGTTTACAGCTCTGCACTCACACACCTACATACATCACACTTCCTCACCCCTGCTGACCCCTCAACCCTGATGTGTGTCACTCAAGGTGGTGACAGTCGGAGATGGCACTGCCGACACGAGGGCACTCAAGCGATAAGCATTTATCTTTGCCCTCCTGCTTTTTCTCCCCAGTGCCTCTCTCTTCCTCTGAGGCCTTCGCGGCCTGTTGCTATGTGACCCATTGACCCATGACTTGATTGGTCCCTGACAGCCATCAAAGCACTTTTCTTATTCCACAGTGACAGCTACAGGACAATATATGACTTGGATTTAACATACTTAAAATAAAAAAAAATAAAAAAAGGGAAGTAGGTTTGAAACAAAGAGCAGCTGGGTGTTCTGATCCCATGTGGGCCGTGCTGCTGTTTAAAGGTATAACCTAGAATTTATTTGACCATCTAAAATTGGTTTGTACTCGCATTATGCTCTTTCCCATGCGTTTGTAATGTTATATGGCTAGGGAACTTTCTTAACCCATCATAACTCAAATTACAGGTCTATAATGATCAGGGGAGAAACTTAATATTAAGGTTGAAAACTCCTGAGCCTTCAGTCCAGCGAGTCATATGGCTTCTTCAAATAAAGCCACATCTCCTGAATGTACTTTACCTTACTCACCATCCTGTCTTAAGGCTACAATAACTGAGAAGTTCACATTTTCAAAGCCCACATCTGTGCAAAAAATGCTTATCTACATGATTTCAACCCTTCTTGCCACAGATGTTTCTGTGTTATATTTAGCCCTGTGGTGTAGCAACACTTTCAGCTGTCTGCCTGTGACAAAACTGAAAAACAAGTTTCCGAGATGAGGGAGATGGAAACATTAACACTGATAAGCTGTGTTTGTAACCAGATTTGCTGATGATACATGGTGTCAGTTCTTAAAAAAAGGTTTTGAGATTGAAACTTAAAGGTTATCTGAAAATGATCGTGGTCATGTGGTTTGTGGATTTTGTTTTTGTCACACTGACATGACATGAAAAGTGCCATTTGACTCAGCCTTATCTCCAGGAATGACTCATAGATGTACATGTTGAAAACTTAATATTTTGTTCCAAGAGAAGAAGAAAAAAACAGTTATGTTTATTTTAAAACCTTTCCTTCACTTCACTCCACCACCTGAATTATTACTCATCTCGCATGGACAGTTCTGGTGTTTTTGCTTGTGTGTGTACGTGTGTGTATGAGTGTCTCACTGTGCACTCAGGATGTTTTCACAGCGCTCACTTTTGACGGGGTGATTTACATCCTCTCAGACCTTCTTATTGAAGAGACACACACTGAGACACACGCCAAAGCCACACAAACCCGCACTACACACACCAAAAGGGCGGAAGACATGCTCAGCAAGAAAACAGGTTGATGATCAAACTGGTTTAACAGAGGCCTTGTGATGTTTGTATAGAGATCTTGTCCTAGAAATCTGTTTCACATACTCAACCCTGACAGCACTTCCGCTGAACTCTGAATGTGAGGGTGATGGATATTTCAGAAGTTAGTGGGGTCCAGTCAAACAAATGTTCTAGTTTCTTTAAAGGCTGCTTTCCTGGCACAGGATTAAGACTGATTTCTAAAACAATATTTCATCTTAATAGCAAAGTAATACATTAGAAACGCACACCTTGACATATCGTGAGCAGTAAACCTCTGAGCTTTGTTGTTCCAAGAGTGCATCACCAGCAGTGGTATTCACAGCTGCAA
This sequence comes from Seriola lalandi dorsalis, assembly GCF_002814215.2. Taxonomy (NCBI): domain Eukaryota; kingdom Metazoa; phylum Chordata; class Actinopteri; order Carangiformes; family Carangidae; genus Seriola; species Seriola lalandi. The sequence continues at coordinate 1,401,877 of NW_019525445.1, read as the reverse complement.
AGGTTAATGCTGAATGTGCTAACCCACTGAGGAAGTTTGGTGTACATTCATTTCCTCCTGCAGTTTCATAATTGCTGATACGAAACAATAGGCACAGATTATACAGATGGTAACTAGCTAGTGGGTGTTCCTGAAATTGTATTACAAATACATTAATTTGTTCATGTCACATGAATTTGAATAAGTCGAACTGCTGCATTCTGATTTAAACCCTTTCAATTTAATTTCAAGCTTTATCAATATGATGATTTTGGAACTGGGAAATGTAATTGGAAAGGTGCCCAAACTCAAAGGACCAATATGAAGATTTTGATAGCAATTAGTGCCATTTTGATTATTACTTAAATTAAAATTCTGCATTTTGTGTTGCGTTCCACTGAATTGGATTTCATCTGCTAGTTAGTTTTACGGTGTCAGTATTCTTCAGACAAAATGCTGTCAGATGATCAAACAGTGACCGCGCGTCTGGAGATGAGAAAGTAAGCAGTTTTTAACTTTTTTCTAAAGCTCTCTGTAGTTGCACTTCCTTACGAATACCTTCGAGCACAAGCCGTCTGAAAATGTGTGTTATCCTCTTTTGAACGATTGTCACGTCTCACCCCTCTCTATGACAGTGGGTTCTTTGCCCTGCCTTCAAGTGCAGATGTCGAAAAACGAGTTCACTTGAAGCAATCAAGTCACCTTGATCGGTGCCACAAACTCTGGAGGCTGGAACACAATTCTCATATATAAACAAACAGGCCCTAGCCAGCCCAGGCCTTTTAGAATAGAATATAATATACTTGAAAATATTTCCTACTTTTGGGTAAAACTATTTAGTTTCATTCTATGGCAGAATTTGGGCCAAACAAGAAGCTCTATAGCTGTTCAGAGGTATTTGTAAGTTTTGCTATAGCTACATAGCCAATGTTAGCATCATCAGCTGAAAAAAACATTTAGAGTTCAGCATCAAACCTCATTCCTTTACTCACCAAGAGCTGTCTCCAGTGGTGGAAACGCAACACCAATGTTCCAATGCCAAATTCTTGTTTCTATCCTCTACTGAAGTTAGCTGTTACTTTGTAATAGCCACTGGCTGTAGTATTATTTCTCCTTAAAGGTGGCAAATCCTCTACATGCATGGTTAGGATTATTGTTAGATATACTGTTGATTTTACTCTAAAGAAACAAAAATGTGATGGGACACCAGAGAGGTTAAGGTGACCAGAGGATCGTATTTAGTGGCATTAGGTCAAACATTAAGGAATAGATTTCTCCTGTTGCATTGAAATGTCCAAAGGGCATGTTTTCAGTCAGAGCATGCCATGCCGCTGGTACAGCCTGAAATATAATGCTTCTGCAACTGACCTGCATTGAAGTAAAGGAATATGACTTTCTCCAGCCTTTGTAGAAAACTGGTCTGTCATGACCTACAGTCGCACCAGATTCTACTGTGACATTGTCCACTACTGCTTTTTTAAAAGTGTGTGTTGAAAAAAGAGTTCTCTTTGCATGTACTGTACATCTGTACTGGTGTGTGTTTGCATTCACTTTAGTTCTGCTCTCCAACAGCCTCTCTCTGTGTTACCCCTTTCTCCCCCTGTTGTTCTCCGGCTCAGGTGAAAAGGATCCTGGGAACAGCCAGGTTCCAGCTTCCCAAAAGCCTCTCAGTGCTCACAGCTTACAATGGAACAAAGATTGTCTCAGTGTTGGGATGCTTATGGGAAACCCAACCCAGACTGTAATGGCCACTGTTTGACAACTGGGAACTAACAGGAGGATGGAAGACATGATACATCTACTGTATAAGCCTGCGAGATGATATTTTTTACACCCTAGTGTGTCATACAAACATAGAAAGTCTGGGAACCTACAGTCAAGAGCAAATTTAGGACACAAAATATGATACAATGAATTATTACACAACACACTGCTAAAAGAATCTGTTGAGCATCCAAAAGAAATTTAGGAGTCACGGTGTCAAATCATTATTTTCTTTTAACAGAAACCCTCCAATATCAAAGATCAAGTAAATCATGAGAAAACAGATGGTAAAAGTGAACAGGAGCCATGGGTGAAAAAAACCCCCAAAAAACAGGTGACGAAAGACAGAATGTGCATTATTCACAGGGTGTGACACCACAACAGAGGCTCCAATGGTAAACATGTGTGGTGGTTTGGGGCCTAGTGCCTCCCCCAACTCCAAAACAGCCTGTCTGATTTTGGGTTAGAAGATATGCTTGTCCAGTGCATCTGTAACTGACATGCTCAAGGATTTAAATGTTTATTCAGTTAACTGCAAATGATGTAGTTTGCATTTTGCATTTGTACCAAATGCCAGATTTTGTACTTTTGGCAGCCAATGCTTTTGATTTGTGCTGGTATGCTGTGACGGTCTACTTGTGGAGACTAGAAACAGGCTTGAGATAAATGACAGTGAACATTTATCAAGCTTTAGTTTTAAGTCATGCTAGTAGCATGGCTAATGGAATGGATATGTTGATCTATCGATTAGGTCCCCCGCATTGGTCCGGACTGAAATGACTCAACAACTTTTGGATGGATCGCCATAAACTCTCATTCAGATCTAAGTGTAGTGAATTTGTAATCTGCTGACTTTTCCTTTAGCACCATTGCAACTTTAACATATTCATTTATCCAGTGCTTTAGCAGACAGTATGTTAGCATGCTAACATACCAATCTACGATGGTTGGCATGGTAAACATTAGACTGTATCTGCTTAGTATCAGCATTTTAGCACTGACGTATGAATTTAGTTACCACTAAACCACTGTACCACAGTACAGTTACCACTGTACCTTAGTAAAATCTCACAAAGTGGATTTTTCAGCTGTTTTTATACATTTTCAGTTTGCAAGTAAATAAAGCTGAGTGGAAACACTGGAAATAAAAAAAAAACAAACAACAAAAACAACAACAAAATATTGCAAAAAAGTTTTTAAGCCTGGTCAAGGTAGAAAAGCTGGTGTGTAAACATAAGCAAAATGCAAACAGACATGAAGCCTGTACTCTAAACGGTCAGAAGAAAACATCAGATCAGTGTGGAGCGATAATGATACAGTTAATACGTGAATTCTACAATATTTCTCACTGTTTGAGGAGAGTCCAGGGATATTTTAATTGTGTCTTCCTCCACCCTCTTCTTCTACAATGGTTTTAATGGCCCCTGACTGGAGAGTTAGCGCCATAAGCTCTTTACCTTGACAAGCCAACTCCTTGGTTAAATTTGCATTACATCTAGATGGAAACCCACCTATAGAGCTGCTAGCATAACTGTAGACTATTTTAACAGTCCAAGGCACATGGTTTAAAGCGCCACATGTTCACCAAATTTATTGCAATAGTTATTGACACTACACTGGAGAAAAATCTGTATCCAGAGGAATTTATGTCCGGTAATGTTATGTGTCCACAGTTATGACTGAATGTATTTAGTTACCACAAACCCAATGCAAGGGCATTAAATCTGACAGCCTTCCTGGCATGCATGAGGTCTGTCTGTCTGTCTTTCTGTCTGTCCGTCTGCGTAGGTGTGGTCATGCCTGTCTGAAGTTTCTGAGGCTCAGAGTGGAGCATTGTACAAAGTGACAACCCCATCAAAGAGACCGGGCTCTGCATAAAAGGACGTTTTATGACTCTGCCCTTCAAAAGAACAGTTTGAGGAGTTCAAAGCACACACACAGGGAGAGGCAGACTGTGGATGGAAAAGTTCAGTGCAAAACCAAGAGTGAGACAGAGGATGGAAGAGGGAGAGAGGAAAAGGGAGAGACAGAGAGAGAGAGAGAGAGAGAGAGAGAGCGAGACATAAAAGGCAAAGAGAGGAAAACCCTCAAAAGCCATTTCATATCTCTCATCAAAGAGCCACACTAACCTGCCTCACTTTGCATTTCCAGCTCAGCGCTAAATCTTCAACATGAGGTTGTCATTCTCTCCACGGTCGATGCACATCAAGCCCCAGCCGTGGTGTTTGATCGATCTCACCAGTTTGCACGTGTGTTTTTAGGGCACACACCTTCCAGCCACATGCGGGGGATTTCTTCAGAAGACAGGAAATGTCATTTTGTGATTTACACTGAGGTACTGATGGATAGTTAAAATAGGAACAATGGTCAGTGCTGATGGACTGCCCTTTTGTAAACCTATCCGCCATAGTGCAAAGATTTAAAGCCTCAGCCGAACGGTCTGGCACGAAGGCAGACACCTACTGTGTTTTTAATTAATGGGTGTAAATAAAAGCTGTCAAGGTCCATATTCTTTCCAAAATGCTTTCAATCCACCAATAATACATTAATAAAGTCCTAGATATTCTCATATGATAAACGATGAATATATCCTTTAAAATGTGATTCTTTTGTAAGCATCTAGGAAGCTGATTATCTTCAGCGCTGAAGTTATTTTCATGCTAGTAGCAATAATGCAAAAGCATTTGCTGCATGATCTCATTTTGGAGCAAAAGGCTTCATATTTATAGATTTTCTTGTACGTATCTGAGTTTCTATGTCTCTATATTTTTGTATGTTTTTGTTTCCTACAGGCTGTCTGTAGTGTTGTGTGTTTGGCAAGCCAAGTTTCGATAAAACAGGGGAAATTTGAAGCTATAACACACTCTTAATGTGCTGCAGACGAGTGGGTTTATACGTTGTCATTTTTGAAATACAATTGTACTGTACAGGATATATTTGGTATTTGACATTCAACACTTGCAGAAGTTAAATGGCGTTCAATGGTGTTCACCCGGTCTGGAGTTGACAATCTCACACATTCTCTCTCAGATAATTTGAAGTATAAACTAATTATTTTATTCACCCAAGCCCACATGGACTGACAAGACACTGACTGACATTATATAAGGAGGCAAAAGAAAGCGAAACACATGGTAATGTATCCCTATGTTATCGGATATCTCGCGTTAATGGTGAGCCTTTAAAATCTGAGCACACTGAGGCCGAAGTGTGTTTGTTCTCACAGTCAAACACATTTTATCAGCAGAGTGTGAAATACCCAACAAATCATCCAAATTACATGACTGTAAATTGTCACCTGACTTTTGGGGAATCCCACTGAAATGACTGATTGAGGACACTCTCGACATATTTATGAAAACAGGGCCTACATCACCATCCTCTATTGATCCAAGCAGATAGACAACAACGTCACGCAATGAAAAATCCCGTATGCCATGAAAAACATGTTTTTACTTAGTAAGTTGAGAGCTGTTTTTTTTTTTTTATTGTTTGTTCCGCAGGAGAAATAAGGAATTATCTTTGCATATGGACTGGTTTACATTAGTTGGACTGCAGCTTTTCAAGCATGCCAAGGGGAGCAGGGCCACGGAGGTCTTGAGCACCTTGTTGCTTCAATGTGTACCCCTCATCCCCTCAGCACAAAGCCAACAGTTAGCGTCTCTGCACACAAAACATCCAAGCTATCCTCTGCTGACACCAAGCTGTTGTGCATCTACCATTCATGCATTTGTTCATTTGTTTTTGAGACCACAGTTGCCATGTCTGCTTTCCTCATTAAAACCTTTTTGCGTCCGGCATTAAGTTTGTCTCTGCAAACTGTTGTTTTGCATCTCATGTGGTAGTAAAATATATGAAACTGATCCAGAGGAAACTGTAGAAAGCGAAACTAATCTAAACAATGAAACAAAGACAGAGAGAGATTGGAGACAGACGGCAGGTAATGGCTCATTAATTATGGAGACAAATGTTCCCTTCCTTATTGAACCACAATGTTAAACGCAGATGGCCATCTTTCCCAGACGACGGTAGCAACATTGACTTTACATTGCCGTAATGTTTTTAAGACCTACTATCTTAAAGCTCACATCTATGCAGGCAGTTGGCATTTTTTTCCATTTTGTGTGAGTGTGTGTGTGTGTGTGTGTGTGTGTGTTGCACTGGTGGCGGTGATTAGAGGTGGTGGTGTAGGGGGTATGGTGTAGGAGGTGGCAACCCTACCCTCGCCTCCCTCGCTAATCCCTCAATAACAAAGGCCTGCTTCTCTGCTCTGTTGGACTCTGAGCCCTGCCGGACTATGCCTCAGCCTCCAGGCCCAAAAACCTGCTGTTTACAATTTCCCTATTCCTGCTTTAAATGTTGCTTCACTCCAAGAGAGAAAAAAGGGTGGGGTGGGAGGTTGAGGGGGTGTGGGGTTAGAGAAATGGAGAGAGAGAGAGGGGCAGAGAGGCCACAAAGGTGCTGTTTTGTCCGGCGGGAACAAGGGAGCTATTACACGAGAGATGGAGGAAGGAAGGAAGGAAGGAAGGAAGGGAGATCCAGGGATGGGGGGACGGGTGGAAGAGGAGGAGGAGGAGGAGGAGGAGGAGGAGAAGGCCCCGTCGGGGATTAGCTGGCCAGCTGCTCCCTCAGGGACCAGACATGAGAGACACTTTTATTCTGACAGGAAGAGTGACTCCAGAGAGCAGTGAAGAAGAGACAGGAAGAATAACCGAAGAAGGACAAACATTGAAAAATAACAGAGGGACAAATGTTAAAAAAAAAAGAGAGGCAGAATAAAGGAACTATAGTAAAAGGACGGGATGAGACATCATTTAAAGAATCTGCTCTGTTAGAAGGCACGGCGAAGCACCACACCTGTACTAATTTTAAGTGACTTTTTGAATGTTTTATTTTTTTTTACAGTGACAACCTCATTGACCTTATATTCTACAGCATGGATCCTCAAATACAAGTCTTAAAGGCCCACTTCTCACAGTTCCACAGTGTCACAGGCCCGGAAAAGATGGGTTTAGCAACCAAGATTTAAGTTGAAGAAAACTCCACAACTATGAAAACAAAATGCATTTCAGTATTTATGGGAAAAAAATCGCACCTTTATTGTGAAACCATGTCTTTAAACTTGGGCGCAAAAAGTGTGACGGTCAGGCAGAGACACTGTTGTTTTTCCTCTATATTCATAGATGAAATGTGGTATTTCACCACAAATTGGGCCGCTGTTTGGTTGCGAATGAAGAAATCTAGCTTCCAAAGATGATAACACACTTAACTCTGGCTACTAGCGGCTAAAAGATGAACTGTATATGTGTTAGCTGACATTACAGGAGTGGGTCACTCCCATGTAATCTGAGTCAGATTGCTTTGAAAGTTTGCTTTGAGTGCAAATTAAATTATATTTTAGTCCAGATATAGCCCTGACCTCTTTTTTACTCTATTCTTTTGTGAGGAGGCAAATACTGCTTTGATGTGACAGTTAAGTTACATCACATTTTAAATGGCGATATATTGGACCACGTTGATACCATGAAATAATGATTTGGTCAGCCAGGCCGTGTCTGTGCCACTCTTTACTGGATGTTGGGTGTGTTTTTGCTGTTTGCCAGTTGAAGAGAAAGAGATCTAGCTATCTTCTGTTGTTCAGGAGTTTTTCTCTGTGGGCAGACGTCTCCACAAACGTCTTGGAAACAACTTGGAAACGCTAGCTATGACGTAAATCGTTTTCATGTGGACACAGCCTTTTAAAAGTCAGGCAGCTCAGTGTGGATATACTGTAGTCTCAGATGACTTTGCAGCTGACACTAAAATGCTGTCACCACTTGCTTGGAGACCAAATGATCAGCCAGACAAAATGATCAGCACCTAGTTACCATATGTTTGCAGGCTTTGCAGTGAGCTCATCCCCTTTGTTCTACTGTTCAGTTCTGTCTGGCAAAACCACCTGCAAGGTGGAGACTTGCAGGACTTCTAACATCTAATGCTGACATTTTAAAAGTGAGATGACTAAAGTGTGGTTAGAGTTAGCCAACTAAAACACATGGTTAAAGATGGCAAGGGATTATAGTTAATTGTTCATTGCAGACACAGACTCTGGTCACTTGCACTTCAAATCGTGAATGTGTGGAATCATCCAACATGGCCATTATTCCTAGGGTGTTGTTTAGCCTGAATCCTTATCGGTGCATCAGTGCCACTGCTGATGATAATACCTCATCTCAAAAAATCTTAACTATCCCTTTAAAGTATGTTTGCACAGTATGTTTAGTGCAAGGCTTCACCTTTATATGGCATGAGAAATGCATCCCTGTGGACCGCAGACACGGTTAGAGTGTGGTCATGGTTTACGGCCCATAGAGGCTGTACATCTCCTTACAATGACCCAGGATTGATATCTCCATCAGCTCGATGAGACAGCGGGCAGCTCACATGAAGCCGCCATCCGAGAGGAAATATTTTCTTTAAAAAAGCCTGCGTATAGCATTGTCAAAAACTGATCAAAATTTCAAAACCCCTGAAGAAAAACTCACAAGGCCAGAGAGAACGAGGATGCAGAGAGATTTTTTTTCTCCTTCCTTCCTTCTCCTCTGCTTTTCTGTCTTTCTTTCTCCATATGGCAGCCATTTGTCTGGAGGAGGTCTGTCAGACATAAATAATAGGTTATGAAAAAACAGAAGGAGGGAGGGGGACGCTTGCTTTCTTCCTGAGGGACAGGATCTCCAGAGGCCTGGTGTCCTTCACGGCAAAAACGGGGAGAGAGCGAGACGGAAGGAGAGAGAAAGAAAGAGATGGACTGAAGGAGAGATTGAAGGAGGGACAGCGAGGAAATATAAACTGCTAGAGAGCGAAGTGGTCAGTGTGTTGTGTGTGGAGAACTCGTGCGTATTGATGAAAATGCATGGCAGTGAGACAGCACCGCTTTTCACGGTCTATCTGAACTCTTCTATTTTCTCTGGAGCTTTGACCTCCATGACACTTATAGTCACTGCACTAAAACAAGATGAAGTCTGATTAAGTGGCAGATCAGGTCGGTAGGAAGACAACAAGTCGACAAGAAAGTGAAATAAAGACAAAGGGGAGGAGGAGGTTGGTTTATGAAAGGGAGATGGAGTGCAAGGCCTTCTCAAGTTTTGTGCGCGCTGATTTACATCTGAAACCAATTAGTTCCAAACCACGAAGACAACACCAAGCCTAGTTTTTAAAAACATCCTCTCCCTCTGCCCATCTTTGACCCCCCCCACCCCCACCCCACCTCCC
>NW_019525445.1:1374026-1392857 GCF_002814215.2 Seriola lalandi dorsalis | reverse complement strand
CCTATCCCATCCACTCATGTGTCAGGCTCTGCAGCTTTCTGCTCGGTCTAGACTCCTGTGTGTGCATGCATGCAAGCATGTGTGTGTGTGTGTGTGTGTGTGTGTGTGTGTGTGTGTGTGTGTGTGTATGTGTGTGTGTGTGTGTGTGTGTGTGTGTGTGTGTGTGTGTGTGTGTGTGTGTGTGTAAGCGCGTGCACTTAAAGGCATCGTGATTAACATTCGCCCCAATTCGCTGAGGGACACACATTCTAAGCCCTTCCTTCCTGCTCCAAGTGGAATTCTCATTAGCTGATAACTACTTTTCAAGAGACTGCTGCATTCCTCTGCTGGATACCAGGGGCCTTGCAGGACTCCAGAACACACACACACACACACGCATGCACGCATGCACACACACACATACACACATGCACGTACACACACACACATATACACACACACACACACACACACACGCACACTCATGCATGCACAAGCAAAGCCACAGATACAAACAAGCACTGGCACACCGACAGGCAGAGACGCAAATGGATACACTTGTCCAGCTTGTAAATCTGATTTTGAACTTTTCATGGACGTTTTGTGCACTAACAACCCTCATAAACTCAGTCGCAACCCCAAAAGTTTCCACAAACACCGACAGGTTTAGAGAGGCAATAATAACGTCTGATACTTTCCTGCATAATTCCGCCTCCCTGAGCTATAGAGGAAGAGCGCACACTTCCCTTATTAGATTCTCAACAGAAGTTTATGCTATCTGTTAGCATTGAAACCAAATGCTCCCCCAACATCTCTCACTCACCTCCCAGGACTGTGAGGCTGCCAAGGAGGTGAGTGTGTCTGTTTTTAAGTGGGGGCAGACAGAGGAGAGACGGGGACACCTGGTGCTTAGTTTTCTCATCATCATCATCATCACACCCCATTTGGTTTCATCTGAGTTTGAAGTGTTCTAAAAGATATCGACCAAGTTCAAAGGAATCGGGGGCATGAAACCTGTTGATGGTATAAAGTAATGTGGTTATATGCTTTGACATGGAATAGAAAAACATATTAAAAGAGATTTGGGGAACCACATTCATGTAAAAAAAAAAAAAAAAAAAAAGAGGAAGAAAAGTTAGTTAGCCATGTCTTGCCAAAGTGTAAATGTGCAAAAGGTGCTCGGTGAGAGATTAGTCAACAAATGACCATCTGTCTCATATACTTCTTGCTCTGCATATGCAAACTCACCTCCTTTGCCTCGCCATCTGCCTTTCTGCTTACAGTAACCTCTGCATGGGTCGTTTTGTTTTACAACATTGGATTCTCCAACAAACCCTCAGATTTCTCTTGCGCTCAAACTGCACCGCACGCTCGATGTTTCACGTCAACACATGGGGCTATTCGTTTATAATGTGGAATGCAAAGTTGCTTGGTTGTTACAGAGAGTGAATGGGGGGGGGGGGTATATCTGTAATAATGGAAAAACAGAGACTTATGGGAAAGAGGGTGACAGTGGAGGAGGCAAGCAGGATCTTGTTCCTTCAGACAAATCCAATTCAGAAACGGCATAAATCAACATGGAGGATCATTGTAACACACTCTTGTACTGTATTTTCGACAGGGTGTAGACTGATGTACTTTGCAGAAATACAGTGGGAGAAACTTAAATACAATACATTTGGTCAAAATGTCTTCCCGAGAAAACTGAAAGCATCAGCCGATAAAAACAACATTTCTCAACGTTCAAGTGAGACAGCCCTCCTGGGGCCAGAGTAATTATGACTCTTGTCCGTCAGCAGCAGAGGAAGGGAGTTGTGCGACGTTTTTATAGAGCCAAAAAGTCTGCATAAAGAGGAGGTCGGAGTGGATGGATGGATCAACAAAAAACAGGGTTTTAACATGGAAGACAGTGGTTTGTTTTCCGTTTCCAACAGTCAGTGCTGGTTTGTTTTAACCGCAACCTTTCCCTAACCTTATGGTTAAGGAAAGGTCCCCTAACCTTAACCGAGTAGTTATTTCAAATCAAACCAAATTGTTTTTGTGCCTCAACCTAACCAAACCTCAACCAAAGCAGTGTAAGATCCGTTAATGGTTTTATTTTTTTTTCAAATGTCAGTGTTGCCCTGGTGTGGCCTCGGATTAGAACACGTGTCCTTCAGGATGACGCAGACCAATGAGTGTTTATACTGTATGTCTGTTTGCCTGTGGACAGAGTTTGCTAGCGTGATAGCATCACAAGTGTGCAAGATACAGTCACAAAACTTTACAGGTGGGTAGTTGAGATCAAAATGAAGGCAGAGTGTGGTTTGACCCATGATTACTGATTTAACAATGTGGTACTGAGAACTCATGGACTAGTTTTGTCATCTGATTTGTTTCTCTATCATTTTGTCTCCGGTGAATTGAAGACAGGAATATGTATATTTTGCATCTAAAAAGATTATTATATTATATATTCTCTATATACAATTCACCTCTGTGACTCCTGTTGTCTACCTGTAGGACTGATGAAGGCCAGTAGCTTTGTAATAGGCCGGTGTTGCCACCCACTTAGCTCTCATTCAGTCATTTGTCTGGCTCCTTCCCCTCTCCAGGAACACTTCCCCTCAGCCTGTAAAATGATCACCGGATGGCTACTTGATTTCCCTCTCTTTTTCTCTGTCTACTCTCCTTTCCTCCCTTCCTCTCATCTCCTCTCTTATTTTCACTTTCTCAACCCCCTCTGCTGTTCTCCCGCTCACACCACCCCTTCCCACCCTGACATAACCTCTCTCAGTCCTCCCTCTCCTGTTCTCCTCCTCCATCATATTGCCTTTCTTCCATTGCTCTTTTCCTCCCTAAAATGGATGCTGTTCCCCTGGGAGTGGTCAGCGGAGAGCAGAGGAAGGAGGAGGCACTTACTGTAGAGCCTCTGGTGCCTAAACACTGATGCTCCTGTTAAAGACTGCTGTTAATTCATGGAGGTATTAGGTGATGGCAGTTAAGGATGATGAGAGAGGCGCTGGAATGATTTCCTGTCTCTTATAGAAAAAAAAAAACTGATTAACAGTTTGTTGTATTCAGCTTCCTGTGAACTCTATATCATGACACAGCAAAACTATGAAAGCTGCATGTTTAGCTTTTTCATATTTAGCTATGCCCTTTCAAAACAAAACCCATTTTTGCATTATTATTTATTTTTTTGTTTGTTTTTTTTTTTTAATCACAATGATTTTCCTGCAGCTTCTTTTTCATTAAGCTTTTGGTCTGTTCTTGGTTAAATATGGAGGAGCATCTACTGTTTATATTACACATATTTGAGTATTTATAGTTAATATACTTGATATTGTCTCTATCAGAACTCACTCATTATGTAACATTTACATCATCTCAGTATCTATTGGTGGGATACTTTTCAATGGAAAGGTCATAAAACTGACCATCCATCCATCCATCCATCCATCCATCCATCCATCCATCCATCCATCCATCTATCCATCCATCCATCCATCCATACCAGGTCATCCTGTACATGGTCATGGAGGCCTTGGATGTATCCCAATGTTCCCAAATTAACCACCAAGTGATACCTGAAAAATCGCAGTGGTCTGTGACTGGCCAAATTGTAAAGAGTGCAAGAATTTTGGCAGTTCCTCTCATCGGGTAAATCTTGTATGGAAGCTGGATTGTGGTTTTTGCCAACACTCAGGTGGAGGTTTAAGGAAGGAAGTGTGCTTCCCTAATTTATGCTCTAAACTAAATTACAATTTTTCCAGTATAAAATTGAGGATTGAGAAGGAGATAAAATACTCATAATATATTAAAAGACTCATACATACAACCGCATTCATGTGCGCTCTCCTTTTTCTAATCGGTCCTTTACACTACATTGGTATCCACAGATGTCCATTCATAAATTTTAGGCTGCCCACAGACTCTCGCAGACGTGGGCGGATGACAAAATTTACATCACATGGATCCTTGCAGCTATGCTTAAAGTATCATTTGAGCTTCAGATGCATAAATCTGAAAGTGGAAAATGTTTTTCTTGCAAATTTCCCACATCCAAACACTGAGCTCTTCAAGAAAACTCTCCAGTGGGCATAAATAAATGAAAAAATATTGCAAACAAATCACTATTTTATACTCATTCACTCCACTCGTGTCATTTATCTGACGATAGAAACAGAAAAATACGTCAATGAGAAAAAATAAAGTATGAGTTTGTCAACTTTTAAACCCTGTAGATGATGAAGGAGAGAAAGAGGGAACAGAATGTGTTTTTAACCTGCAGAGATGAAAGCCTTGGTGAAAAATTTTACTGAAAAAGGAGAAAGGAGAGTTTTAGCCATTTTCCTACTCCTTAGCCCATCCAAGTTTTCTATCCAAGAAAACAGGCAGTTAATAGCTTTTTACTCAAAACACAACAGGCCTTCTGGCGGCATTATGTTTTAGGATATTCAGGCTACTGTCAGTGGAGAAATTAGTGCCTGTGTTTTCCAGTCAGAGTAACATGATCCAAGAACTGCCCTTTGATTTTGGACTTAATGTTGATTAAAGCTACAAGATGACTTTCTGCCCCAAACTTCATGCTGACCCACCTGGTCCAGCCAGCTGAGCCTGGTGCCCCTGTTGTTGCGTGATCAGACAGGCTCAGGGGCCCCCGGTCGCAGTGGCTGACTCCACTTCTTTTCAATGGGGTCTTCCGCTGTCACAGTCACAGCCATGGCCCTGAATTCCCATGCACGCACGCGCGCGCACACACACACACGCGCGCGCGCGCGCTCGTGGTCCCTATGCATCCACCCGCACGTGTACACACTCACAGAAATCTGGCGGTGGTAGAGGCTGGAGCTGGGGGAATGGGGTGGGGTGGGTGGGGGCGCACATGGGGATAGCCCCGACCGGAGGCACGCTTCTAGACTTGTGGATGAGGCAGAAAAGCCATTATGGATTGTTATGGTTGGCTGATCGCCCCCCTTTCAGCTGTTGAGCTGCACACAAAAGCAGCAGGCAGAAGCTAAAATAATGGATCTCTTTTCCACCCCTCCACCCCCCTTCCCCCCTCCTCTCCGGAGCGTATCTGACTTTATGTGATCACAAATGGATATTGGGAGGTGAAGGTGGAGTATGTTTGCGTTTATGTATGTGCATGTGTGTATGTGTGTTTAAGTGTGTTAGCTGAGATGAGAAGATGAGCGTTCGCTGAATGATTCAGAAATATGACATATCCATTGACAAAAACATTGCATGGGAGCTGATGCACTGAAGGCATTAGTGTGATCCTCAGGTGTTACCAGGGAAACAAAGCTATATTTAGGAAAGCACACACATACACACGCATAAATGCATGCATGAGTGTGGACACAAACTCCCGCGCAAACATGAAAAAAAAAAAGAAAAAAAAGAACCACATCCTATTGAATGAGATGTTGTACTGACCTGCTCGCTTAGTTTAAACTGTGATATGATCGGCAGTGAGAGAGTGCCCATGAAGACAAGCACGGACCGGATCAGCGGATCAGCGATCAGGCTGAGTTTATGCAAAAAAACCCAAAAAACAATGTGTGATTTACGTGCAAATCCTCAAAATATGTCGTGATACGTTTACGATTTCCCTTTTACAAGCAACCGGTCCTGCTATTTTGACGATGTTATCCTTGGCCGCTAACATGGCACAAAGGCAGCAGCACATCGGCTCTTGTTATGTCATCGGGCTTCAGTGACATTGAGGGGAGTTGCAGCCATCCATCCATTAGTCTATAAATAGACCTGGAGCTATTTATAGACCAGTGCAACAGTATGATGCCTGACTGCTGCTTTGATGACATGTCTCAGTCAGTATGAGAGCTGGACAATAGGATTATGTCTCAGTGATGGCCTCTCCTTACCGTGTCCAAATGGAATACTGGTTTCTGTTACTTTTTTTTTTTTTTTTAATTTACATAAAAATGTTACAGTATATGATTTTAATGTTTGCGTATTTTAATCTCACCCTTGGAAATGAACCTTCAGGAACATCAGAAAAGCCAGAGTGATAGCAGGGTTGAATCCTGAGTTTTCAGTTACTCTGTTTTCTATGTCTATTGATTGTGCCTTCAGGTTCATAAAGTTTTATGATGCTGCTTCTATATTGCAACAGTCAGGCTGACACATGCTGGGATTTCACTTTGTGCAAATTTCTTAAATGTGTTTAAAACACTTCATCACTTATTACCATAAGATACATGAGCTTACATTTGACTTATTAATTCAAGGGAGACACTAGATGTATTAAAGTAGCCTATTAAGGGGGCCTACTGAGATTTGCATATGTGCAGGGTGCAGATTTTTGTGCTATGCCACTGACCAAAGGGCTCCGTGGGGTGTTTTTTTCAAAGAGGAGTACATTTTTTATTTCATGTTGTTGGTGAAGAAAAGCCCGTCTGTGGCCACTGTCAGTGCCAAACAAAGGCAACACATGCAGAGGAAAAATTGTTGTGGTTGTTCTTCTGTCTACATGATGTATCCGGTGTGTGTCAGCTTCGCTTTGACCTTTAAATTACGTGTGTGTTGTACTTTCACAAACATTTACGTAACACAAATATCTGCTTACTCATTGAGCTTTGAACCAAAACATTCACCAACATCATTTACTTTTATCAATATAGATCAGATGTTTGCAGCCGGAAAACGCCAATCTGTAGGGGTTGTGATTCAAGTGGGCAATCGAGCGTTGACTAAGCTACCTCTTACAAAAGGAAAAACTCTATTACCCTAGTTTGCTTAATGCAGATATTCACCGACATAAAACTGGCTAGATAAGAGCTGTAAACGTTCCATCCAACATCAAATGTCTCACCTCATTTTTTTTTTTCCAGGGCAGTTTCCTTATAAGAAGAGTCATTTCCTCCTCCTCTTTGAAAAAAAAGTTGAACTTCCTGTAGCTCATGGGTTAAAAAAATACCACATATTGCAATAGAAATAATGACAAAGATAATGTTATAAGTAAAGTCAAAGATATCTCATAAAATATTAGTTAATGAAAGAGAAAAAAGAGGAGATTCAGTTGCATAGTTAGAAATATTCGTTTTTATTGTGAAGAGTTGATTTTTGTAAAGGGAAGGGGTAATGGAGAATATGAGCTTTACTAGTCAGTCATTGGTCGAAGCAGGTTCAGGGATGCGCAGGTAGAGAGAGTGTGTTTGTTTTGGTCACCTGACTGACCAAGCCGCAACCCATTACGTGTGCGAAGTTGGTGCAAATAAGTATGTAGTCTGTGTCGCAGATTATCTACTCGACAGTCTACTTCCGTGAGCAACTTGAGATATGTGTACTCAAAGTTCGGCAGACAGTTGTTTACCTGTGTGTAATAGCTCCACGGGTTAATGTTAGCTCGTTAGTCTACTGAGTGTATTCTGTTAGCATAACAAAGTGAATGGACTTTTAGCCACTGCATAGCCAAACCAGCTCACACCGTAGGCTCTAGCCCAGTGATTCCGACGTGGAAACCTGGAAGATTTGTCGGGATATCAAGTTAACTTTTAACGTTAAGTGGAGTCCGCGGGAGAGACTACGCCATCATTGAATATCTGCCGGTCACTTGGATCTTCACTGGAGAGAGAAAAAAAAAAATGGCTGGAAAAAGCTGTAGAGACCACGCCATCTTTGCACACCTGCCGATCATCCGGACCTTCACCGGAGGAAGTGAGACTGGTAAAAGTTGCAGACTGGACTCAGAACTCCAAATTAAGGTGCCACACTTTTGTTTTATTGCTCTTTTGAGTAAAAGGGCCTCTCAGCTCCTGAGCGTCGTATCAGGCCTGCAACAGGGACTCTATTTTATTTTATTTTAGGAGATGCCGGCTTATGTGTGCTTGGTAAATGTGAGCCCAATGAGTTTTGGTGTTAAACTGATTTAGACAACTGTTAAGTTACTAAAGTGGTAATTTGAAACCGAAATAATTATATATTTAATTTCCTGTTGTTCAAAAAAAGATGTTCAAAAGATGTTCATTTCCCTACTGCTAAACTGATTCCATTGTGATGTCTGATTTTCTTTTGGTTAGAAGTATCTAAGCTTAAGAAAATATGAATAGGCCTACAAGTTTGTTTAAGAGGTGATAAGTTTATTACAGTATGCTCAACTCAACAGTTTATTTCATTGTGTAGATTTGGTACAAGGGTTAAGTAAACAAACGTAATAATTAGTGTGTTACAGCTCATTAGAGGTGATTAAATGGACTCAAGACACTTTAAAGTGTATATGCATTTGTCTAACTGGATTAAAGAACTCAGGGCCATTACCTGATATAGTCACAGGTGGGCCCTGCTTGGTTTTGATGATGATCTTCAACGTCTCTCTAAATGGAAACGTCAGATGTGCTACCGTTGACGACAAGGTTCTTGTGATTGATGTCACTCTATTTACTCTGTGGTTTCATGTACTGCTCTTGCCAAAATCACAGACCTGGGTGGCATCTGAAACTACAGTGTCTGTGTTATGTTGTACTTTCCATTCTGTTGAATTTCTCTTGCACCCACATGGGAGGCAGGCAGACTAAGAAGAAGATAGACTAAAATAAAGACAAATCACAACGGTGGTGGAGAAAAAACAATCGTGTCTGAAGAGAAGTGAACTACATTTAACAGGCAGATTTTCATGTAGGCTACAGTTGACAGAGAACATTTATTGTCTGGGACTGTGGGACTACATTGGTATTATAGTGTGGACCAGTCTCTTTAGTGCTTTCCTTCCCATTTTGATAAGAAAGCTGGACTGACTCAGTGTTCAAACAGTTATTTCCTTTCATTGTGTGTGATTCAAACACACTGGCTCGCACACAATTGCCTGTAGGTGATGAATTTTCCAATGAACTTGTGTTTTTATGTCTATTTCCACCCAAATGACGTTAAACAAAGATATTTTTATACTGTTAATGTGTTGTAAACTGAGTTAAAAATGGATAAATGCAACAGTTGTTGAGCCTTTTACATTCATAGCAGCACATCTGTAAGCAAGTAGCTTATTCATTGATGTGAAACTATGACAATTAAAATAAAAATAAATGTTGTTCCATTTCCCCCATTTTCCCTTTTTATTTTTCCTCCTCCTATTTCAAAGAAAACCTTTTTTTAAAAGACATTTTACCTGGATGTTCACAGCAATAAAAAAAAAAAATGCTTAAAGTTTTTTTTTCCACAATAAAATAAAATCTGACTTGTCTAAAAAAAATTCATTATCAGGTTCAAGTGAAAGGGAAGTACTAGAAATCAGACTTTTAAGGACTTGAAAAAATATCTTGTAATCTCGATCTCATTGAGACTTCCTGGTTAAATAATGTATAAATCACAATCTGAGATTCATGGCAGTTTGGAAATTTAATGCAGTGTTTTTTGATTGTTTGCCAAGCAATGTAATGACGTGCCATACCATCTGGAGGTATGAGATATTCTACATCTTGTGGAACAGTCATATTGTGCTTTATTCCAACATCACTGAAAGCCCTCATGGATGCATCATCCTTCATTGCGTACTCAATTGTAAACAGATACTTTGAAATAGCTTGAAATAGCTGCAGTTAAGTATCAGCGGTTTGAGCCAGGAAGAGGAGCCAAATGATGTCAATATTTATGGTTTACTGGTTTTCATAAAGGGTGTTTGTAAGTTTTCTCTGACGCCGAATGTGGTTTCTTGTCAGGAACGGCTGGTGATGATTGTAGCTCGACAGGAGCTTTGGCTATCAGTGTGTTTACAAGACAAGGTTATAATACTCACTCTGAGCAGCGCTACATCTTCAGGGCAGATTGGAGGCTACAGTGAGTCGCTATCAGAAAGTGATGAGATGGGCCAGGGCTAGCTAGTTAGCATGCTAACTTCAGTAGAAGAAAAGAAGTGATAGAGACGAGTTAACACTGATGTTTTTCTTTCTGCCCCTGGAGAAAACACTTGGCATGTAAAGGAATGAAGTTTGATGCAGAACTTGACTGATAAGTATGGTCTATGTAGCAATAGCAAAACTTACAAATAGCTTATTTTATCGAATAAGAACAAAATCAATACTAAACAAATGTTGCGATACATGTGAGTGTTGAGAGCATGTGCAAGATTTCAGGTTCATTCTCGGTTTCCAGAAGTTGTTTCCTCTTTGCCTGTGATTAACACCAGTTGCGCTACAGCTCTGTTACGTCTCCATTGTGATTCAAGTTTCAGAGTCATCAAAGTAGACGGTTCAATACCATCTGCATTTCCAACAGCGCTTTTCATCACCAGTGAGAGGAGCTCCAGTGCGAAAAGTAACTGATTCAGTCAGGGACAATGGTGATTCAGTCAGTTCACTTTGATGATATGTTAATATAGATTTGTTTGTACCTGCACGGAACAGTGCTAAGCGGCAGTGAATCGACTCCAGCAGCCACAACGGAGCCAGAATGTGACACAGCTGTGTCCAGTGGAGATTGAGGTTAAGATTCTATGCTGTGCAATAACTTAGTGGTAATTTTCACCTGCATTATACCCCTTATGATGTATGGGATGTGGCTCCCAAAATAGTGAGAAAAGGTACACAATTACACAGGAGGGGTAAAAACTCATCCAGTTCCCACCAGCAGTACCCTGGATTTGCTTTAGTCTAACCATGTTTATTGGATGAAGCAGATAGCTGTCTAAACCCATCTATACCCTCTACAAGGACTGCAGTACAGGACTGCACTTAACATTATGTAACATTATTACATTATGAATGCATTCACTCAAGATATGGGTATGTTCATCTCACTCTCTATAAGTGGAGGTTTGAAGAAAACAGTATCACTGGGGTCCATACTAATCGACTGATGGATGAACAACATCCCCATATGAGCAACATTTCTTCTCCAAGAGGCGAGTTCTGGATCCCAGCGCACTGTCAGTCCTGATAATGAGTGATTCTTGGTCATGTGTGAGTAATAAAACCCAGCACACTGTTTATTTCCTCAACCTGACCTCTTTTCAGAGCATGCATAACTAGGATTATTACACCGACCGCAGTGATTGTTTTTCGGGGTCTCTGTTTTTAATGCATACCATATAAAGCAAGTCTTGTGTTCTCATGTGTTTGTGTGTGATTGACAGTAACAGCTTTCATGTTGCAATTGCGAAAGCGAAAACACAGTCCACTCGTCACATTTTGCTGTGACGCAGAATCACTTGACACATCTGGAAACATCTCACCTCATTTTGCCTCCCTTCTACCGCTCTCTCTCTTTTCTTTTCTCTTGTCTCTCTTGCTGTGTCTTTCCTTCTTGGACTTCATTCTATCGTTTCTTCTTCTCTTTCTCCCCCTCCCTCCCTCCCTCCCTCAGTCTCTCGCCCCTCCGGTCTTCCCATGGGCCCACAGGAGATAATAAGGTGATGTCATACCTCCGTTTCCTGGGGATGTGAGTAACTGTACACTGTGTGCCTTGGGCCATGGCAGGGAGAGAGAGAGACCCTGTGTGTGTGTGTGTGTTTGTGTGTGTGTGTGTGTGTGTGCGTGCGTGTGTGCGTGCGTGTGTGTGTGTGTGTGTGTGTGAGAGAGTGTGAGAGAGTGTGTGTGTGTGTGTGTGTGAGAGAGTGTGTGAGAGAGTGTGAGAGAGGAGTACTTTGTGTTGTGTTTTTGAATAAGAGAAGAGAAGAGGAGGAGGAGAGAGCCAGTGGAGGAATGATTGCAAAAGCTGCTTGGACAAGATGTTTTCAAATGATTGCTAAAAGCCTTCTGTGACACACACAGTAACAACTACTAATATATTCACATAATCATGAATTTGATTGCGACTACATGCACTTTCAAATGTGTGTGTTCATCGCTGTGTAACCCCAGTCTCCTACAGTAAAAACTATGTTAATATACAATGCCACTTTCTAATTAACATGCTTCTTTCAATATAATCAGGAAACTTGCATTCAAAGTATCCGCAAACTATTTCCACCAACAGCATGATAAACTTTTTTTTTATGGTAACGTAAAGTTAAGTGTCACGGCACTTGATGTGACCTTGACCTTATGTTACGCATCACTTTTTTCAAAGGCATACTGTTTGTTTTTCAGATTTACTACTTGCAAGAAGGACTTGAAGCTTCCTTAATCACAGTGAACATTTTTTTTTTTTTTAAATCAAGGTTATGCGGCCTAGCTTGATGCACTCAAGTAGACACTGGTATCTAACATTTGATAGCCAACTACTGAGAAGCATTGACAAGAAGAAGAACAAACCTAGAGGACAGACATGTTGTGAACATGATCTTGTGAATTTGTTAGTTTTTTGTGTTGATGTGTAGTGGCTGACTAGGGACAGGGATGTTGGGATGAATTTTTTTAGACTGGCTTCTGGGTGGTATCAAATCTATCTATAAATATACTGTATGCTTTGAAAAATAGTTAGCATTAACAGCTGTTTACTTACCAATCTAGAAGAAACATTGTGAATTCAGCATAAAACTTCATTCCTTTACTCACCAAGAGCTGTCCAGTGGTGTAAAGCAACACTAGTGTTAACTCTTGTCTCCATCACTTCCTTTTCTTCTACCGAGGTTAGCACGCTAACCAGCTTGCCCTGGCCTGTCTCGTCACGTACCGATTGTGACTCACTATAGCCTCCAAACTGCCCTGAAGATGTAGCGCTGCTGAGAGGATGCATTATAACCTCTTGTCTTGTAAACGCAACGATGGCCGAGGCTCTTGTAAAGCAACAATCCCCACCACCCGCTCCTGGCATGCAAACAACATTCAGCAGCAGAGAAAACTGCCCCTATAATTCACCATGTCATTGAATTAACATCAAGTTATCACTGAGCTACATGTATTATTGTTCTGCTTTCAGATGGCACACATGTAAGTGTAACTGAAACTTTGTTTTTCTTCTCTATTTTAAAACTACTATGGGTAACATTTAGCACTGGACCAGCAACATGCAGTTAGGAAACAAGGGACACAATGTACCGTCACTTTTGAAGAAAATGATATAAAGGCAGCTGTGTGTTCTTGACTGCTTCAAATAAAATGCAGCTTGGTCGTGTTCACTGCTTGCTGTTGGATAGCTGACTAACCCTCCCACTGTTATGTTACAGTAACTGACGCACCATTTCAAGCGAGAAGTTCTTGGCATTCATTTTTAGTAAAATTATACAGACAAAATCTCTGGGAGGGAAGTGAAGAGACCAGGCCAGAACAGAGGGAGTCTGAAAATGACTGAAGGACTGGAAAAAGGAGATTCCACTCTCCTGTTGTCCCTGTAAGACTTGCCTGAGCCTGGGGCAGGTACGCTGGACGGCGGCATGAAGCTGTAAAACAACAACAACGCTGAGAGTGTGCTTGAAGCAGTTCCCTTTATAAATCAAACATAAAACCATGCTGGCGCTGCAGCGCATCTGGGCCCTGGAGCAGTACTTTGGACCATGATCACGTGGTCTCGCCTCAAAGGAAAGCAGGGTTGCAGTCAGATTTGCACTTAAAAGGATAAGGTTTTTTTAAGCTCGTACCAGTCATCTTTATTTCTGCTATTGCCTCACATGTTCAGCGGAGATGAGGGACGTATTTGTGTCATTTATTACCAGCTTCCACTATTTGAAAAAAGCACAAAGAGAAAATTGATAAATTCTTAACGTGTACTAGTCAGATTTCCCTCGTTTCTTTGTGTCTTGTAGTTGTTTTAATTGTGGTTATCTGTAGAACTACCCCTTTGTAATTGCAGAGATACTTTATGTACATATGATAGATAGATGCACCACATTTAAAAAATGAGTTCCCATATTCAACTCATTTCCAACAGCAAAAATTATTTTTTTTAATTTTTTTTACCAGCTCATTGAGGAAATATTTTATTTACCGTATCTGCAAAGCTGCAAAGAGTTCATACCAGATCTGCAAAATATTCAGTGGCAACATATTTCAATTGTTTTGCCTACATTGCCCAACTTAAGTTTGTATGGTCATGTTTAGGCAACTCGATGCACTTGGTTAAGGTTATTTGTTTAATTTGTTTTGTTTTTCAATACTTCTCACCCCGATATTTCCCTGACCAAACTGAAATCTGAAAGTGCTGATGTACAAAGACAACATCTAAAATGTGATCTTCATTCACAAGGACACACGTAACCCCTCTAGTCTTAATGTGCAATAGCATCATTTGTTCATTTTTTGAACACAACTTTAACTGGTCTATCATCATTTCTCTCTCCGTGCCTCCCTCTTTTGTCCTATTTGCCACCTTTCCATTAGTCCCCACGTCTCCACCCCTCCCTCTCTTCCCCCTCCGTCACCTCCTCACCTACGGAGGTCAACAGACAATGGGCCACTTCAAAAGGCCAATATGCTTTAGACATTCCTTCTGTAGAACTAGAGAACAATTATAGCTACTCCTCTGGTTTGGGTACACACACGAAGGAGGATGTTGCTTAAAAACAGAAAGGAAAGGAAGCGGGGACAAAATAAAACGGGGGAGTGAGTAAG
This sequence comes from Seriola lalandi dorsalis, assembly GCF_002814215.2. Taxonomy (NCBI): domain Eukaryota; kingdom Metazoa; phylum Chordata; class Actinopteri; order Carangiformes; family Carangidae; genus Seriola; species Seriola lalandi. Next base: position 1,378,452 of record NW_019525445.1, on the reverse strand, counting down.
ATTGAAAAGAAAGAGAGAGGAAGCCACAGCATCCTGCAATGACATGGTCACAGCCACAACTAAACAGTACGAGATTTCTGAGGTGTGTGGAATGTGAGGTATTTGCCATAAATAGACCTGACCCGTTTGTTCAGAAATCTATTTTTCCCTCAGTTGGACAAGTTTTTTATTTTATTTTCATGTTCTGAATGACAGGAAGGGAAGAAGGAAGAGGAAGAGATAAGAGGTTAAACTTGGACGTTTCTTTCCCAGAAAGGCGACCGGGCAGCAGTGCAGAGAAGAGTGGGTGTAATGGCTTACGCATTCACTGCCAGAATAGCCAGAATAAGAATTATTCCATGACGACTTCCAGGGAAATGAAAAGAGGATACTGTAATGCCTTTTGCATCATGTCCTTGACACATTTGCAGTCATGCCTTCCTTTTTTCGTAGGAAGAGTGGTCTTTATGCTCCTGTTTGCACCTAAAAAAAAACCAAAAAAAAACACATTTAAATGTTGTCTGTGTCACACCACTTTCATTTATTCATAGAAGTAGGAGTGTGAGACTGAATGGAAATTCATTAAAATAGTGAAATTATAGTTGCATTTTCAATCAGATTTTGAGCCAGGAAGAGATATAAAGATATTAAAATACACAAATATCAGAGTGAACAAGAATGAGAGCCAACAAATAAAAAAACATCTCCATATTTGAATATATTTGTGATCAGACAGGTGCAGCCATTTGAATCTTCCCACGCAATTTCATTTTCCCATTCTCAGCTGAAATCCTGGCCCCATGCTGCTGAGATGATGTCCTTTTTTATTTTCTTATTTGTAACCACCACCATCATCATCATCATCATCATTATCATCATTTATTTCACAGCCACGAAAATCGGTAGTCTTCTTCCAGTGGACCTCATGTAGTTGTGCCTTAAGTTCTGTTTTTTTATTTCGATGTTATAATGGGATGCAAGTTAATAATACTTCAACAATTGAACAGTAGTCTCTTTCCTTCATTCTGAACGTCATCAGGAAGTTGGCGACGTCACAGATACTTTGAAAGACGAACTAATAAAAGGTGTTTTCAGCGGGAGGAACCAGAGGTCAGTTTCCCATAGGATGCTGAGTAATATGGGACTTGTAAAGACATCTGTCGCCAAAGTATCCACAAAGCATTGTAGAAACTGATACCTTGATTTGAATCAGATCAGAGTGTGTTTTAAATAATCTCTGGTGATAGGCTGTAGCATAAATGTCAGTTGTGTAAATTTTCCAGGATGTTAAAAGCATGAAAGGAGAAAAAAAGTATGACTTCATCACTAACTATTCCATTCAGGATATTTTTGACCATCACAGGCGTCATCGCTGCAGTTGGTCTGTGTGTGAGAGTGTATTTGTGTATGTGAGACATCACAGCTGAGAAGACATGCCAGTTTCCGGTCTCAACAAGGTGTGTGTGTGTGTGTGTACTCAACTAAAACAATGGATGACAGCTCTCCCATATCTGCGGAAGCACAAGCAGTGATTTAGAGTCACACTCAAAATGTGTGAGACTCTCGGGCGAAGTGTGTGTGTGTCAGAGAGTGTTGAGTGCAGGTGCGACATGGGGAACAATCACCCCATCTCTTATCCTCCATCTCACAGTTTTTAGAACAATTGTAGGATCCGTCAAAAATCTTTGAAAGGCCGAGTCTGACGATGAAGGTCCATCTGGGGACACTTTCCTGTCTCTCAGCTGCCCAACCATTTGCATTCTACTTCTCCAAATAAGAACATCAATTTTGTACAGTTCAACACACATTCAACAACAACATCTTTTTTTATTCTTTAATGTCTAATGTCTGTATTTTTAAAATCCCCATGCAATATTTGCACATGGTAAGATTAGGGAAACCTAACAATCCTGGTTATGGCAAATAAAATATAATCAAGGTATGGTTGGAGCCAAAAACAACAGGTTAAGGTTAGGGGAAGACCCTGGTTATGGTAAGAAAAAAAAAATTAATTACAGGTCTGGGACATGAAGCAAACTCCTGTATGACCACATGTTCATCCATCACCTGGGCCTTCAGCCCCTTACTTTATACCATAGCACTGGCTCTGGGGATAAATCCTGAGGTGCAAAATCATATGATATTGAAGTATTACTGAGCCGCTCCCACAAAAATGACCTAAAAGCTCACTATATGATTTCTTCATTGGGGTTACGGTTAGTTCGATTCATGTTCAGAGGTTCATTCAAGTATCAAGGTCCAGCTACACTTGTAGTATTGCAAATAACGAGAACTGATTACATTCGAGAATTAACATAAGACTCAAGCAGAAAAAAAACTGCGGAGGCTGTGAATGACCCTGCTCACTAGCTAATATATTTAGATGCCCTTGTGCCATTTCGACACATTTTGCGTTACTTTGCCGCTAATAATATAGTTGGAGTGACTGTAATCCAGAAACTTGTGTCATCGGCCATATAAATATATCTTAACATTTGACGCATTGAAGATTAAGATTCAGGTTAAATGTCGGGCAGCTGGGGAGAAAGATGAGGAAAGTCAAATGTTTACTATGACCATTTGCAGCTATGGCAGAAAGCTAGTCAATAAACCTTGCATTGTGTTGGCTCCTTCTTATTCATTCCCTATGTTTTCTGGTTTCTGGCCTGCACATACTCACATACTTAAAAAAAAAAAAAAAAAAAAGAAAAAAAAGTAAGGCTTTGATCAAATCATTCAGGACAAGTACTAAAAAATTACCCCGACCACATCACTGGCATACCCACTACTTCAGTTACAAGTGCACCACTGCCTGTTAGTAAATGGATAAAAGATCTAATGTGGCTGCTTTGATGAATTCAACCTCGAAGCACATTGCAGACAAGCGTTCAGTCACTTTTGGCTCACTGTTTTTTTGTTGGTTTTTTTTTTCTTCTTCTTTGCTTTGTTATGCCAAAACAGTGCAGCAACTCTCCTCTTACATACTTGCAAGCCGGTCATATGCCACCGTGAAATGGCAGAGAGATGATCTAAATGAGAGCCATATGAAGAAAGTCAAACGTAGAACACCAAAGAGACGCACACATTTCTCTCAGGATTTTTTTTTTTTTTTTTTTTTTTTTTTTTTTTACAGTTTCATATTTTATCAGCAAGGGAACAACTGTGTCTGTACTCAGCTTCTCTTCTGCTAATTTCTGTGGCTCACTCCTAAAGGGTCCATTGCATTGGTCGACAATTGCCGTTCGCTCTCACCCAGAGGGAAAGTTGCATGTTTGGAGCCCCCTGAGAATGTGTCTATCCAGCACAAATCATCTATTAGGAAAACAGTTGCTGCAGGGCCAACCACAAGCATCCGGGCAAATCTCTGGGTTGTCAAAATGCTCCCTCTTGCTGTCTCTGTCCCCCTATTTTCTCTCCCTCTCACTCTCATTCGCTCTCTCTCTCTCTCCCCCTCCCTGCCTTCCTCCCCCTTGTCTCAGAGAGCAGTAGCAGATGGGGAGACCAGTGTCAGCATTTCCAGTTGGATCAGCTGACGGATATGCATCCCCTGTTTCCGTTCCTGTCTGTGTGTGTGTATGTGTGTGTGTGTGTGCGTGCGTGAGTGGTTGCCTGTGTAGGGGAGAAAGGTGAAGGGAATAGCATGCATACAGTAACGTTGACAAAGCATCTCTTGTTTTCATGATGAGGCCACCAGAACAGGATGAGAAGCGATGGAGGAGTGCTGAGGGGCAGAAGAGAACAACCGCAGGATTTCAGTGACTTCTCTAATCCTAAGAAATGGATCATTATTTGGTAAGATTTAGCCCACTGGATCTCTTCTTGGAGATTTTTTATGGCGTGGTATGCTTTAAACAAGCTTTGCACTGTTTGTTGGTACAAATAATGAACACTGAGTTCAAAAATAAACTTTAAACTTGAACTTTTGTCCGTCTAATGGTGCATTTCCAAAACCTTTCGGAAGTTGTTAAAGTTTCACAACAATGGTTCAGGAGCCACAAATTTGGAAACTACTCTGATGAAAGTATTGCAAGGAAGAAAGACTTGGAAACAGAAAGAAAATAGCTTAGGAAAATAAGTATTGAAAATATATCCAGGGAGATATGTGAATGCATTTATAAAATAAAAAAAGAAGTAAAATACTGGAGGATAAGGTGGTAAAAAAAAAAATATGGAAGGATACTGGCAGAGAGGAACAAAAAGAGAGGGGTGGAAGGGAGAAAATGATGAGGAGAAAGCAATAAGACAGAGACAGAGGTTAAAGGAGGCTGGAAATTGAGAGACGGGCAGGAAGGGGGAGTGAAGAAAGATGGAATTGAGGAAAGAGAGACGAGTAACAGATGAGAGAATGTGTCCCAGTTCCAGGGTGTGTACACGTTGATCTCTCTCTCTCTCTCTCTCTCTCTCTCTCTCTCTCTCTCTCTCTCTCTCTCTCTCTCTCTCTCTCTCT
>NW_019525445.1:1333577-1374006 GCF_002814215.2 Seriola lalandi dorsalis | reverse complement strand
GTGTGTGTGTGTGTGTGTGTGTCTGCTAGAGTGGTTTGTGTTGCATGGATCTTGGCTGCTGTCAGGCTAGGGGACTCCCAGAGGAAGCCAGTCCTTGTTCAGTTTACAGTGAATGATTCCCTTCCTGCCCTGTACAGCCCTGCAGGCCAATGGCCAAGCAGGTTTGTGTGTGTGCGAATGTGAATGTGTGTGTGTGTTGTGCTGGTTCATCGGGTGGCCTGGTGGAAAGAAGGAGAGAGAATGTCCTGTAAATGAGAGGTCACAGGTTGGGTAATAGCCAAATACTCAATGTTTTTCCACCAACAGCTGTATGTCCAGTCAGCGTTCTCTAAGACTACCTGTTGTTTGTGTGTGTGTTTGTTAATTTTTCTTATTTTTTCGGACTAAATGCTTTTGGGAAAGATGACAGATGGTGGTAACAATTAATTGAACTAATTTTATTCAATTACTCTCAAACCTGAGTTTTATTGCTTTTCTGTTTCTTCTAGTGGGTCAAACTTGTTGGTTTGGTGGCCAATGGAGATAGAAGTACCCAGAGTAACCCTAAACCTTTACTTAAGCACATGTATCAATACTGCACTGTAAAAATACTTCATTGCAGGTCCTGCAGTCAAATCTGTACTTGACTACAGTGAAAAAGAAATATCATAAAAACATACAGAAACTATCAAAAGCAAAACTCATCATGCAGAATGTCAGTAGTTTAATATCGTAGCCAGTTAAAGTGAAAGTAACGACTTTATATACTGTTTAATCTGTAACAATGCATAATAAAAAAATAAAAAAGGATTATATGTTTGTTTTGTATGTAATAGCAAGGCTTACTATAGCTCTCAAATAAATGCAGTGGAGTAAAAAGTACAACCGAGAATGTAAAATCTTGTTCCTCAGTCGAGAAGGCGAGGATATATTATCAGAAAAACAAACCAGGGGATGGAAAGTAGGATTAATAGTCGGATAATTAGGCTCTGATCTGACATTTACAAAGGGTCATCAGAAAGTAATTTTTAAATGGGAAAATGTAGAACTATTGCTCAATTTGAAATAGTAATTTGTCACACATTTGGTATTTGGAAAAGTAGTAATCCTACTGTTATGTTCCCTGCCAATTCTGTTTAAATCCCACAATAATATGGAACTTATTGGAGCCATGAATCAGCTCCACTCCTCCCAAACATCTTAAACCACGTTCCAGTGTTTTTTCCAGGATCTTTTTCCTGGCAAAGCAGCCTCTGAAACAGCGTTTCAGGCGATGTTCTGTTTCAGCCGTTAGACATTAAGTGTGGATTAAACGAAGAATGCCATTGCTTCCAAAAATGTGGTGAAAATACTTCATCGGGGTCAATGGAGTTCTTTCACTGCATTGCGCTGGTATCATCTGTCACAACTTTACAGTCACAGTAAAAAGTCGCTTGTTGTGATTTGATACTTGTTTGATACTAGTTTTAATACTTTAACATTTAAGTACCTCAAAATACCTCAAAATTGTACTTAAGTAAAGTAGAGAGTAAATGGATTTAGTTCCTGTCAATTATTGTGTGTTAGAAATTTGCGCCACTGAAGTACAACATGATGTATGATGGGTCCTCCATTCCTCATCTCGTGGCCTGTGCCCGAAGAGGAACTCTGTGCTAAGATTAAGTTTTAAGACCTCAGTTGTTTGCAAGCAACACCAATGTTAACTCTAGTCTCCATCATGTCTCATGGCAATTTGTCTGAGTATGGGGACAATAACCCAGAGGAACACACTTCATGCATGAAGATCAAAGAAAGAAATGCTGAATATGAGATTACACTGATTTACTGAAAGGAGTGGAACAGAAGCTAGCCTGGACATGACATGACTTTGACTCTCTGTAGGGGCCCAACAACAAATTTATACCCCGGGGCCCACTAAGAGGTTAATCTGGTCATGCCACTGCAAACAGGGTTTTCTTAAAGGATATTAGATTCTTTCACTTGACTGACATCTTCACAGAAAGGATCCTTAAGGATGCATAATACTTTTCAAGTGGTGGACAAATTGTGTGTCAGTATTGAAATAGGATAAGTACAGGAAATTGTCACTGAATTGGTCACACATCTGGCATAGTTTACCTTTCTTTGTTCAGATATTTTCCGATTTTAATCACAATTTCTTTCTGTTACACCGTATTTTAATTATGCAAAGATATTGTACTCTTTGACTGCCCAGGTTAAGACAAAATTAAACCATTGTATTTGTTCATTTAAAGATTAAATTTTCTTTAATTGAATGAAAAGCTGGTTGAAAAAAGAAAAATTTACTAAGCAAAGTAAAGATTGAAGTTAACTGATATTTTAAAAAATACTGAAAGAAAGTTTGAGATTGTGATTTTCCTCTCCCTGAAATAATGTACGTCTTTGGCATTGTTTTTATTTATTTATTCTTTTAACATATTTTAATTTTCATGACATTTACTTCCCTATTCCATACTATAGGATAGCCATGTGTGTCTTGTATCACAGGCCATATACAGTACCTACAGCTGGCTAGACACATGCTATTGATGGCAGCTGTGTGGTTTCTTAGATTACCTACTTTACTCATGATTTATTTTTACTGGGATTTGGGGAGACCTAAACATGTAATGATAGTAAACCGGGGCCAAAACACTGAAGCTGTTGATGCCCTTAGTGCCAGCCTGAGTGAAAACACTACTCAACCTAAAGCAATGCTGCCATCTTGTGGCCAAGCATTATTGTTTGTCACGGTTGTGTCACATGGAGGAATGTGTCTCTGGTAAACACCTGTGAGAGAGTGTTGGTCTATTATCAGAAACACAGATGTCCACATGCAATGCCAGACACACACACACACACACACACACACACACACACACACACACAGAGCTGATTAGCAACAGCCATGTACACATATACAGTAATAAACCTTTATTTAAATGCACAGTTTTTTGAAAGAACAATGATCATACGGACAAATCAAACATACAATTTATTTGTTCATGGGTAATAATGCAGATTTTAATTCATACATTTAAATACACTGAATACAATATGTATTACTTTGTGAAAAGTTGATCACATGAACTTTTTGCTTCACCATTATATATTATATATAACATTATATATGTATAAATTATTTTGAAAATGTCCATTACAATGTCCAGTGAAGTTAATAGCAATAAAAGGTTATAAATAAATATTCACAATAGTAATTTAACCTAGTGAAATGTAACAGTAACATGTGTTCCAACAAAAAGAGAAAGGAATAGGTTTGCAGAAATCTCTGTTGGACTGTGAGGCCTAGTGAAAGGAAGTTTGTGTAACCTCTGTGGACTAGGACAGGAAAGGTCAATGTTTGGTCAGTCTCTGACTCCTCATAACTAAAGTCAAATAATCCACACTGGAGCATTTGGTCTCACCGTTATGTTAAATCTGGTTGGTTCCTCCTTTGCTTCAACATACAACTCAATAATAACTTCACTGATAACTCAAACAAAGTTTTCACATTTGACTTGAAAAAGACTGTCAGCTGACCCAGGCTCATAATAACAATATGATTACACATTAAACAGGCTTTAGCAAATTAAAAGTAGTCACTAGTAAAGTTGTCAAATCATCCACCCTACTGACATACTGTTAGGCAACTGGAATAATTGTAGTATTCCTCTTATTCCATCTACTGTAGATGTTAAAAACCTTTGTTTATTTGAATTTGTATTCAAATCCAGATGGTCGACATTTTTATATTCTCTTCTTCATTGGTTTTCTTTGTTCCAGACATGATCAATTATAAAACTATGTCTTTGTAAAAGCCGTCCATTGCTGTCTCCCAGCAGTGGTATTTCATACCAGGGTTCGAAGTGAAGACTCATTTATCAAGACGGTTATGCACTGATACATTTTCTGTCTGCTGTGAGAGGCTGTACTTGTGCTTATATGCAGAAAGTATTCTGGATCTTACTTCATATCCATGTGATAATCATGTATAAGCTGGTTACATGAGCTTAAATAGCCTGATCACATATTCCCTGCATAAAAAGGGATAAACAAACACTTTGAAACAGAGCTTGAACTAACTGTAAAAAACAGCATTATGTGTTCGCCTCAGGCTAGTCTATACATTTTAAGTGAACTTTAAATAGGATACTTTGCCCGGCGTAACATTTCGCTATTAATGCGCATTTAAAGACTTCAGTGAGCATGTCCATGTTTCCTGGTGCCGTCTTGCTTTACATGTTGCCTGCAGGCCTTGGCAGGAAAAAGATGGCCTTCTGACCCTGGTGGGTGTCTGGTCCTGCTTTGGGTTGGCCGTTCCTCTTCAGGGCAACATACCACTTGTACTTCTGAGAGCAATATGTGTTGTAGTGGTTTTCTTCATACTTCTCTAGGAAGTAACACTCATCATTCAGTGCTTGCTGAGACAAGAAAACAAAAAGGAGGGTGTGGTGGGGGTGGGGGGTGGGGGGGTTGTTTTATTGACATCTTCTAATCCTTCCTGTAGATTGATTTTAAAAGTTGTGTTTGTACACACACACACAGCTACAGAACATTATAGTGCTGAATACTAGAATTAAGAATCTACATGACAAATTTGTTATTCGTTAAAGGCGCATCTGTTTTTTTATGTGTCCTAATGACAAATTATTACTCATAGTGATTTTTATTATACAAAAAAATCCGTCACCCTCTGGTACTGTGATTTTCCAGTGTTTTGCAGTCGTGGAAAATAACCCTAGGCTATTACAAATGTGTAGGAATTATTGAGTTTGAACTCACAGTGACAAAGTAATGCCGTAAGTATTATGTGATCAGATGAAAATAGCTTTGGATAAAAAAACTTAAGGTAATTAGGTAATGGTTACAAAGAGACATAGGGATTTATTTCATCATGTCTGGCATCCTTAATGCCATGGTTTGATACTATAAGAGTTCAATCTTTTGATCCAAAAAGAGGTTTTACTTCATGGCGGCAGTCAATTCTTTCAAACTACAAAATTGAAACACTCACTGATCCGTAGAGGTGTCCATTTTTGTTCATAGCCAGGTACCTTCCTGTCATCTCACCTTTGATGACCACCACGCCCACACTCACAGCCTTCAGACTGAGGGTGTCTGCAGAACAAAACATATGTCACTGTGTATTGCACTTTGTCCATTCACTTAAACACATTGTAACCGTCATTGTTCTCCCCAAAATAAATATTTGCCACACATTTTTCAGCGAATATTATCCCTGTCTTCTAAATGTGTACTCAGAATAAGTATTTATGATCACAAACCCAACTGTTTAGTTCAAATACTTTGCTCAAGAGGACTTAAACAGTTCTTAATATTCTTCCATATTTGTAAGTACCATTTTCTGTTTCCCAAGATACCTTCCAACCAAAACATCTTAAGTTTACTTATTCTCTTTTGTTTGTCATTATTTTAACAACCATGAAGACTTTTAACCATAAATAAAGTTCTTTCTTCTTTCAATTAAATTTTTGAGAGTCAAAATAATGAACAGCAGTTATGATTGAGGATAAATTATGTATACAGAATTTGCTCAGCTTCTTGTTAATCTCTTCTAAGACTCCCCTATAAAGCTTGTATCTTCCATCCTGCCTCTTGACTCTGAAACACAGCAGCCAATCACACATTAGAAAGACAGAAAAAATGATTCCTTCCTCACCGTAGGGGTCGTTGTCCTTCCTCCCACCACTCACGGTTCCATCAGGTAAAATCCTCAGGTGATATCCTCCGTTCCGGCTGTACAGCCTGGTCAGTTTCCGGTGCTCCTGCCTGGACAGATCCAGAGACGCAGGTCCGAATGGCAGCACTGTAATGTCTCCCTCAGACATCCTTCAGAGGCTTTGAGGCTTGGACAGAGCAGAGTGATGCGCCTGTGTCTGCAATGACAGAAATCCACCGTGTTCGCTGTTCACATCACCTGGACTGCGTCTGAGACGAGAGAGAACACAGGAAGGGGAGGACAACGCCGCCTTCATGATATAATTACGGGAAAAGCTTCCCCCCCCAGCCTCCCTCAATTAGTTTCCTTTTCTGCCTGTCTCTGCTTTTCTCTGTCACCCTTTTAAGGCATTCTTTTTTCTTTTTCTTTTTTTAGTGGAGTGGTGAAACCATCTGGGGAATCAGATCGGGACAGATGCCAGGCAGAGCGTCCACATGACCAAACTTGTTTTCTGACTGAACATCTCTTAGATTCTTTCCTTGTGAAAATGATTTCAAGATGTCTGTGAATGATGTAACTCTCACCTGAAGTCAGTGCAAGGCCACACCACCAAATAAAAAAATGTGTGGACACAGCGAAAGACAGAGAGGATCTGCTGTAATGGTTTTACTCCTTGCTGAAAATGTTGCAAGTGCCAGCGCAAGACCTGCAAAAGCCTAAGAAGTACAGTATATGCAGCAGTTTACCACATGATATCCACAAGAGCCACTTTCCCCGTATTGTTTGAGGTGAAGCTGTTTTGTATTAACACCCTTCATTCTGTTGGCTTTAACGCGACTATATTTTACTAACAGTCAAACAAATCTTCGGCAGGCGGCCCTGGCTTTCTTACCCGTGGACTTTGTGCTTCCTCAAAAGCTCTTCCAAAAAACAAACAAACCCAACGCTAAAGCCACAATGTCAATGTAATGTCTATATCCTGGAGGGTAGTGATCCCAGAGCAGCAGCAGTAGCTGTCATGAAATTGAAAAGGAGCAGGGAAGCGGTGAAGGACCCCGCCAGAGGTGGTACTCTTACAACTCTGCTCTTTGTTTTTTTCTCTTTTCATCATATGTAGCCAGAGGTAGAGAATAGCTGCTGTATAGCCAAGCTGGCCCACATCTGGAATGTCTTGGAGAGGCATTAGAAACAGAGGGAGGAAGAGGGGAAAGCGAGAGGGAGAAGGAAAGTGAAAGACAGAGCAGTGCAAAGCCACAAGAGGAATGTTAGGCCTACCCACTCACAGCTTGTTTTCCCAAGAGCAGGACCTGGAGAAGAATGTTGTATTACGGGATATGAGCGGTTAGTTAAAGCCAGAGTGGTCCACGGGGACCTTCGGACAGAGGTGCCGGTTGGAATGACGTCAAAAGTCCGATGACTGAGTACAGATGCATGGGAAGAGAGATGAACCTATGTGTGTGTTTCGACATTGTTGATTAATGGGATGCGTCATTAGAGTTAATGGACACTAAACAGATGCTTGGCTGTCTTTGACCCTAAGATTCATAAACACACACACATGCAAAAGCCAAATTTCTTAAATGAATTCCTCATTAAAAAAAAAAAAGAAAAAAAAGGAAGATCAGTATCAATGTGCATTCCTGATTACTGGCCAACTGGATTCCCGCACAAACAGCAAGGCTCCTCTAATCTAGTCGGTCAGTCACCTACCTGTGAGAAAGTCCTTGGATAGTGCCCCTGTTGAGCCAGCATGTCCTCCTCTTTTCCTCTTTTTTGGGTTTGAGTGAAACCAGCTTATGGTGCCTTCTGCGCTGGACGTTCTTCCTCTTTTCTCCGCCAGAGAGGTGGCAGGACCTTAGGGACTTAAGTATGTGTGTCTTTATTTGTACTCCATCTACCTCTCTCCTCACCTCACCACCCCCTTAACAACGTCAGAGGACTCATTTTAACAGGCCAACGTCAGGACTAAAATGAACACACTGGAATAGAGAGAGAGAGAGAGAGAGAGAGAGACAGGGACCGAGACAGGGTGACGCAAGTGTCCGTGCAATGGGACCCGGCCAGAGCCTGGAAATGAGCAGGGCTGCCTGTCTGACTGAGCACTGATACATTCTTATACTGGTGTCCTCCTGGAGACACTGGTGAGCAACATGATATAAACATTTAAAACAGACACAAAGAGAATGACCTCAGCTCCCAGAATGAATCTTACATAAAGCCAGTGCTGCTGCAATCCAAGCCAGGTCTCCGCGTAGCTGCACAAAAGGTACAGTGGGTCGCATTGCAAGATTGCAGGTGTTCCTATTCTTCACATTCCTGAGAACTTGAAATGCTTACTGATCAAGAATAAATACGCATTTGAGTGCAGAAATCCAGGTACAGTCATAAGGATCATGAGGTCAGGGGGAAGATGGTGTTTGATTTCAGTTGAAATTCTTTATAACCAAAAGGTCGCGTCAGTTTCCTCGTTTTAAAATAGGAACTGGATTGGCAGTAAAGTGTCTCTCTGCCTCTCAGATTCCTGCTTTGTAACCAGAACACCGACAGGAGTGAGCAAACAGCAGTGGTGGCACTCTCTCTGGATGGCTGCCGTCTGTAAACATAGTTACCAGACAGGCTTCAGACTTTAGGAACGTGTCGGAATCTGAAGGGTGCGATGGTGGTTTAAATTTGCAGGACACACCAAATAAGTGAAGGCACTGAGTTGAAATATATATATTTAGATATGTACTGTTGACTTCTTTCTCAGAATGGCTTCTAAGAACACAGCAATCTCGGCATCTATTTTCACACACTTTCACTGTCTGTCTCACACTTGAATGACAATACACAGCCGTAGTGAGCAGGCCGGGTGAATTATTCACAGTGGTCGGCTCGTCTCTGCCTTGTTCTGATGATCCTTCAAGCTCTTCTCTGTATAATTTACCTTCTTTGCAGGATATCTGCATTTTAAAATCACACTGCCTTTGTAAGTTTTAATATTTGGGAGACATAAGACTTTTAATGTAGAGAATGTGCAGCAGTGACAAGGCCTCCAAAAAGCGGTCTGACCTACTTTTCTCTCACCTGGTCAGCACTGGGCTACTTGGGTTGTTTGGAAATAGCTGTTTTACCTCGATATACCAGGAGATGGTAGAATAGATCAACTATCTGAATAAAAACTGTCGTGACTGCCTTTGTGATATTATGCTGTATCAAATCTCACCACAAACCCACACAAAAAAAGTGTGAAATGCATGTGATACTGTAAGTTGGATAAAGTTCCCATTGCACAATATGTGAAAAAAAGATCTGTTGTTCTTTTGTTAAGGAGCTGTGAGACACCCACTCACTAATCAAACTGAGTTAGAATGTAACACACACACACACACACACACAATAATTTGTCTTTCACTTCTTACCAAGATTAATAGATTTTTTTAACCATAGTGACATAGTATTACCTAAAAAAAAAAACAAAAAAAAAAACAAAAAAAACATACATTGAAAGTGTTAGCAAATAGTTGCCTATTGTATTTACATCCAGCGTGTGTGGAGTAACATTACGATTCATTTTGGGATAGTGTTAGGGTCCACCTGATGAATTAATTTCACTCGCCTTTAGGTCACAAGTCCTGGGGGAAATATCCGTCTCTTTAACCTCTAAATGCTCCACTGATCCGAGCTAACTGCAGAGTCTGGTGATAAAACTCTCTCTGGGTTCATCACTATGAATGTGACCCCTTTCACATACACATAGTCCTTTGGTCCATTGTTATTATTGAATTTTTGATTGTAGCAGCTTTAATGATCGTGGCCTATTAAAAAAAAATACAGCCTGGCAACTAATAATCATTTCTGTTTGGGGAGTGTTTGTGTTATCATTGAAGCCCCAAATATAAGGCTTTCCCAGTGCATTCAGTCATCTTAATTGGGCTCAACCAAGTTAAACTGAGGAGAGGGGTTGCTTAGTGTGTTGTGATTGATTTATTTGATTGTTTTCTGGTATTGTAAGTTGTTTTGTCTTTGAGGTTTGTTGTATATTAATGATAGTTAACTACACTGTATATTCAAATATTGTAGAGTTGTAAATACTCTGTGGACTACGTATGTGCACCACCTCTGCTGTAAATACGATGGGTGGACGGTAGGCGTACATATTTTCCACCAACTTTGCTGCTTCCTGCTTTGTAAGTATTTTGGTGATTGCCAACATACAATGACTGTATATTGTGCTCAGAAATTTGCATCAGCTACACAGTATCAGTGTCCTGTTTATATCACTGGTGCTGATGCGTCAGCCGACTCTGCTTAGATGCTTTGGGCAGAAAGAGCCTCTGATTCCCCATGGTGGAAAAAAAAAGAAAGCAGGCCTATGGCTACACTGTCCTCCTGTGGGAAGAGAAGGATAGAGAAAGTAATGAAATATTGGATGGATGTGACAGAGCACTTGAGAAACAACAAGGCACGACAAGATGAGACGACAAGTGGAAGGGGGATTGGTGTGACTGGTTCGTTGTAGCAGTAAAATCTCTTGATCAGACCACCAGCAGTTGCTTTAAAGCTACTGATTTATATTTTAGATTCTTGTCAAGTTACCAAGCTTTTCTAAACGCCACTCTGAATTCCAAGTAAATGTGCATAAAACACAGGAACATGCAGGCATATGTTTTTCGTTTTGATGTAATGATGGATACACAAATACTGTAGCTTTGATGGTGGAATGAAACAGGCATAGAAGAAAGCTTGCTTCGGTAAATGTAAGCTTGTTTGTCTAACTATAGGATGACTTAAAGTGAAACTTGAGGGGGATATTGGAGTTGTGAAGAAATGAAGAGCTCTTAGTCAAGCAGTAATCTGTTTCATGTAAACAGGAGATGGAAGTATGCATGCACATATTTTTAGCTGTCCAGTTGATAATTACATTACTGTTTTCTCTGGGAGAGGTTAATGCAATGGATGAAATTAGAGAGCAGCAAGAAAATGTAATTAACAACGTCTTGATGGCACATAAAGCATCCTAGTGCTGGTACTGATTAAAAACACCATCTTTAAATACATACAGTGATACTGTATGAAAGCACATTGAGTTTACGCCTGCCGTATGAAATGTGTTATATAAATAAAACTGACTTGACGTGACTAATGTGAATGGAATTTTATTTTTCTTTAACCCCTTTGAGGCCATTCTAGAAAAGCAATTTTATTTTTGAAATTTTCTGCCGATCAGTCGGCTCGCTGCGCCGAAATACTAGCTTCACTATGGACTTGGAGGAGGCAATCTTTTCAGCATACTGTAAATCAGCTACAGGACATGAGCTCATACAGGGAGTGGTTGTGTGTGATGGCTAAACATGAGTTTGACGTGTATTTTGAAGTAAAACAGATTTGCCCTGCACTCACAACATGTTATTCTGTTTCAGGTAGATGGTTACTCGATGAAACTTTGGGCTTAACCATTTAATTTAGGCTGCTAGTCTTTGAAATGAAATATTGTAATATTTTAGTGTTATCAATGACTTTGTAAGACCAACAATCACATTTCAACACTGGGTTTTGTCATTTAAAATGGGAGCCAATGTTAAAACTCACTGCGCCTAATCATGCAGCAGACTGTGTTGCCCATATAAATTGATTAACTCTGGTTGCTCAACTAGCCTCCCACAATCTTTGACTTCACACACCAACAACATGCTATGACTTCCTGTACATCTTTGTACACCACGCTGTGGCAGATGGAGAAACGAGTGAGCGGCCAGACGCTGTGCTCCGCTTTGGCAGAGGAAGTAGCATGTCTATATCCGAGCTGTTTTCACACAATAACCACAAACACAAACTGTGCATGAGTTGGTGATATTTGTGCAGTGTTAAGAGAAAACGGAAGTGTCACCATCTTAACAGCAGTGACCCCGGAATCACTAAAAACCAATAGAATATACAGTCACTACTACTTAGGCCAACTGAATCTGTTCCTTTTGTGGTAAATGACTCTCTTGTCATTTTGGATAATTTCACATTTGATGGAAAATAAGCTGAGTCTCTCCTATCTGATCAAAATAAAAATCTGTGCAGTATCTTGCCAACAGAGGGCGCCAGAGAGTGGAGGAGCCTTTAATCCACAGCAGATAAAGCTCTGCAGAAATTCCCCGCTTTGGCTGAAATGACATCAGCGTCTCCTCCCACCAACCAGGCTGCAGGCGCGCTGCATACGAAGATTGTCAATGCTAGGGAAGATGCAACACTCTGCACACACTTGTAGTGTTATACCCATATACATTACAGTTGTGGGCCCTATAGTTACTTACACCTC
Source organism: Seriola lalandi dorsalis (assembly GCF_002814215.2). NCBI lineage: Eukaryota > Metazoa > Chordata > Actinopteri > Carangiformes > Carangidae > Seriola > Seriola lalandi. The sequence goes on along the minus strand of NW_019525445.1, from coordinate 1,362,058 downwards.
TTTCATTCTCTTTCATTCACACAAACAGCTACATACAAATTTGTGACCTAAATACACACATATGCATATGCATATATATATATATATATGTTACACACTCTGCTAACATAGCTGCAGTAGGTGTTGTGCTGGTTCTAGCCCAATTTCCACTTTACCTTGTTACATTAATTTGCTGTTTCCTTTTTGAGGGGGCTACATCCTCAGCCCATAAAATGACTTAGTGGACTTAAATGTCAGGCAGAATGTAGACTTAAATGAAAATAGTCCAGCCTTTAGGTAACCCAGAAATCCAAAGCAAACTATAAGGTCAAATGTCCAGGATTATCCACAGTATGTTGCTCTCGATTATTCTACATAGTGACAAGCAAATGAAGCATCTGTGACTGACAACATATGCAGACAGTTCAAATATGGCTAACTTATTAACACGGTGTAGTGGCTCTTTATTGGTCAAGGTCACGTGCATATAGCAGTGGCAGGCGATCGTCTGAATGCAAACACTTGGCCATATTGTTGGTGATATCTCATGAATTTATACATTGATTAGGGTTGCCTGAAGGCCCCAGGCGTGTTCACAATAGAATCTTGGAGATACTGAGAGCTGCAAAGGACAGATTGTCCTATATATCTGATGGCAGCGTACCATATAAAGGCCTCCATTGTTACATGTCCTACCCGTTTTTTTTTCCTTGTCACACTTGCGATGTGGCTATAGGGATGCCAATGTCATTCCGTTGGTCAGTTTATCCATGATTGTGGTCCAAAAAGAAAAAATGATATCAAATATGAGATTGATTGGTAACAAATGTTGCACAGACATTTATGCTCCCGGCAGGATGAATCCTACTGACTTTGGTGATCCCCTGTCTTTCCCTGCAGTGCCACTGTGAGACTGGCATTTTTTGTTTTGAGTGAGATATCTTGACATCTATTGGATGACTTGTTGTCAATCTGCAACAGACACTCAAGGACCCTAATGACTTTATTGATTCCTCGTCTTTTTTTCTAGTGCCGTCATCATTTTTATCTAGAAAATTCTCAAAAACAATTATCAAAAAATGGGGCAAATGATGAGACAGGCCTTGTTGGGCCTCTTCGGTCCTGAAATGCAAACCTAAAAAGATGCAGGAATCCAGCCCAAACTCTTTGCTGCAACGGAGTGAACCCTCTTCGCTTTTTTCTTATCTTTGCTCTAGAGTAGCTCACCGCAAACCCGCCCCCGGACGGTCAGCTCTCCAGTCCGCTCACTTCATTGGTCGACAGAGACGTCCATCGGGGGATTATCCGTGTCGGGGTAGGTTGATTACGGTCTGCAGCGCTGAGATGAGCGGGGCCGTGGAGAAAGCAGTGCATTTAAAACCGCCCAGGGAAGACACCGCATTTACGAGCCTATAGTTTTGTTTTTTTTTGCGGACTCCCTCCCTCCCTCCTCGCCCCTGGTTGACTCTGTCCGGTCCAGAATGACTTGGTCGAGAGGAATGCAGCACCGGTTTACCTGAGCAAGTGGACACTTTTTCTCTTAACCCCACCAAACATGCTCTGAGTTTTTTAAAAATTTAATTTAATTGGATGCCGTGTCGGACTGCTACTGCTGCTGCCTTTCTGGAAGAAACAGGAGGACTCTTGCTTGTGGCAACTTGAGTGTTTACCTTTAAAAGAAATTGAAGAGCAAGGTTATGTAGATCGGCATTTCTCTTGCATACATCTCCGCTCTATTGTTTACATGTTGTAATTGGATTTTCCATCATTTCCAGCAGCAGCAGCAGCAGCAGTAGTAGCTCAGGTTTTCTCCCTCCTCCTCCTCCTCTTTTTCCTCCTCCTCCTCCTGTTCGGAAGCTTTTTGCCGGGTCGTGCAGGTTGTGTCGAAGCCGGCGGTGGTGGAGAAGAAGATGGGACTACCTGCCCTGGAGTTCAGTGACTGCTACCTGGACAGCCCGCAGTTCAGGGAGAGACTCAAGTCCCACGAGCTGGAGCTGGACAAGACCAACAAGTTCATCAAAGAGCTGATTAAAGACGGCAAAGCTCTCATCCAGGCTTTGAAATGTAAGTGGAAGTGGAAGTGTGCGTGTGCGCGCGCGTGTGTGTAAGAGAGAGAACGAAAGAGAAGGAGTGAGGTCTCTAGGTGCACTTACCTCATTGACATTCATCTATACTGTCCATACTGACACACAAAATCTGTTTTGGTGCATGTGCTTTTGACAGAAGGAGTCACAGGAGTCTCTGACCATGCTGAGATGCAGGTTGTGTGTGTGTGTGTGTGTGTGTGTGTGTGTGTGTGTGTGTGTGTGTGTGTTGTGTTCATTTCTGATAAGGCCAACAGAAGTTAAGAAGCAAAAGCGGGTGATTAGAGTGAGCAGTGTATAGTGTTGCCTGAAGCTGTCAGCACATTTGTTCCCATCAGCTTACAGTGTGTGTGTGTGTGTGTGTGTGTGTGTGTGTGTGGTTTGCTGACTTTTGATGAGCTCAAGTTGTTTAATGCTGATAAAGCGTCTGACTACCAGAAGGTCTATGCTGAAAAATAACTGTTGTAAATGACTTGGGGAGGTGACTTGAATGTGTGAAACTTTTCACTTGAATCTCAGAATCAGAATAAACTTTATTGGCTGTATGTATTTTACTTGATTGTTTCCTAGTAGCTCTTAACTTACCTCCACACAGTTCCAAGAATAACATTCAGAGAGAAGCAAACAAGCCTATAACTTGTGCACAACCAAACATAAGTGTAATATACATTCCACACCAGGGTTTGCAGCTTGCTTTCTTTAGGTTCATCATTTACGGACTATTCTCATGGAAATTTTGCGAAAACGAAAGGCCAATATTAAAATGGTGATCTTGTCAACTGATATCCTACGAAGCTCTGAGTATACGATGACACTTCCTCCAGTGTGCAGGGCTCCAGGTATCAGGAACTATATTGCGATTTAAATGTTCATTCCTGATCTTGGAAACAGCAGTTTACAAAATAGTCTCACCGCAAGGTCCATTTAATAGCTGTGCGGTTCTTGGAGATTGTATCACGCAATCTTTCCCAGCAAAAAAAAAAGTTTAGATTTATTATTACTTTTTTTTTTCTCAGCAAATATCTCTTAGAAGTTGTTATTTCCATGAGACATGCTCAGAAGAAGATGGGATTTGGACCTCCATCTGCTGAGGACGGTTATATGATATGATAAGATTAAAAACAGCTACTGAGTCGACCTTGTGGTGAGATTGTTTGTCAGAAGAAATTACCTAATATTAGATATTATCATCAGCTCGATATTTGATATCAGCTGAATGTGGATATGTTTTTGTTATTATCAGTACCCGGGTAGGAATTATCAGTAGTGGATTTTATGCTGATATGGTCTAAATGCTAGTTCTAATAATTTTATCGTGTTAAGTGTAAAATCTCTTTATGGAATTTGTCTTGACAGATATTGAATTTGTGATAACAGCATTGAAATAAACTAAATCTAAATCTTTTCACTTTTGTGGAAACAAAACTGGCAGCTGTGTTAAATGTGTGTGTACTTTGCGTGTTGCAACGCTGTATATACACCACCCTGATACTGTAGATAGTATTGTGTTTTGGAAGCTAGTGTATTACATGCATATAGGACAAATCCTGCAAAGTCCACGGCAGACCAGCCTGCCAGTTAACCTGAACTTTCCAACCTCCCTTGCGTTATCGTCTGCACCTTTTAAAAACAAACGAGCTCAGTCCTCTGTCACCACAAAGCTCTGTCAGCTGATGTCTAGCTATAAAGACAAGTCTGCTTTTGTCTGTTGGTGAGATCTAGAAATCAAACGGCATGAGCATTTCAGCGAGGTCGGTAGGACAGAGAGACAGAGAGAGCGAGAGAGAGAGAGAGTCATTTGCTTGTTTTGTGCCATTGTAGCAGGGCGCGGCCTGACAAAGAGCAAATCAGCAAATTTTCCCGGTTAATCTTTTTATGCCTGTACTACACTGTGTCGTTGGCTTTTGCTGGCACACACGGTGAATCAGTTGCAACAGGTTATGAAAGGATGTGAGACTGTCCTGGGAAACCTCTGTAGCTCTGTAAGCTGCTAATTGCTGCTGGATAAGGTTCCCCAAAGTCTCCTGACAGCTTTCACATGTGTGTTTGTTGTAATGACTACATGCATGGCACCACAGAAGGAGAAAGTGGAAAATTTACATACACCGTGTGCCATGCTACTCAAAACTTACACTGCTATTGTGGACTTACTAAAGCCTTACATATCTCTATCTTCTCCGGATTTTAAGTACGGTTCAAAGACGATCTTACGGTTCGCTGATGATATAGACTGCTGGGACACTATAAATATAGCTGTTGCTAGATATTTTTGTTTTACCCTATACCAGGGCATCTGTGCCTTTTAATGTCTCTGGTTGTAACAGGCCATCGCAATGTAGCAAATCAATGAGCAGAACTGCTCTATGTCAATCCGGGATTTACAGTATAATTACATCAGTGCGATAAAGTATGTGGATTTGTCAGGTATTTAACTTATAACCCCAGGTTCCTCTGGTGGTCCGGGGTTCACCAGGGGTCCTTGAGGGGGTTCCTGGTGGTTCCCAGCAAAAAGGAGAATAATTTATTTTCACTATAATTCCATCCATAACTAACACAATGACAGAATGTATGACTATTTTGGTCATGGGTTTCAAACACTTTCTGTAATAAAACATTTAAAATCAAAAAGCTCTATCAGTTAGAGGATCCTGGGATAAAATCTTATCTAATTTGGGTCCATGGTGTAATATGTGTCAGTTTAGGAATCCTTGTTGTGAAAAAGTTTAAGATCCACTGATTTATACTATCATATCATATATTAATATGCAGTTACCCATATTGACAACCCCTAGACTGTACTGTACATTTCTCACTCCTGCAGTGTGAAGCCAGCACCATTGTCGCTGATGTTGGTTCCTATAAATAATTTCTGCGGCAGACAACATGGAGTAACATGTAGTGAATTGCACTGCCATGTATAGTAATTAGATGACACTAATGCGAGTCTAACAGTAATTTTTTACAAAAAGAATGAATTATCATGAATGAAATCCTATAAATAAATAAAGATACAGATACAACTTTTATTTTGCGTGGATAAAAAGTCTTTTGTGTATCTTTTGTGAGCCAACATCAGAGGAGAATATTAACTGTGTTACTTTTGCTTGAGTGGAAAAGCATTGTCACATCTGAACTGGCAATCTGCAACAATCCTGCTTTATTTGATTTTGATGACATTTGTATTTTTTGCACTAAACAAAAATGATTATCATCATCTCTTCTTCTTAACTTATAAGTATGAGTAAGAAGTTTGTCATTGCTCATGAGTGCAATTTTTCAAACAGAAGATTTCACACATTCACCGGCCACTTACAGGCGCTCCATTCTGTTTGTGGGTGTCAGACTAGTTTATGTAGCAATTAAACATGTAGACACAGTCAGACACGCACACCCCAACTATTTCAGTATAGACTTTGAAAACCACAAAGTCACCATTGAATATGTAGCTGTGAGAGAGACACAAACTTAGGTGGCAAACGCATATGCATGCACAGATACACATATACGCATAGATGTGTGTGTGTGTGTGTGTATGTATGTGTGTGTTAGCCAGATGTCATTTCAGGGCAGATCTAGCTTGTTATTAAGGAGCCTGTAGAAATGTTCGGTTCTCTGCTCCACCTCTAACATGACACGGCGCAATCAGCCAAACAAACCCTAATTACAAGCCGTGCATTTACTGCTGCTGTGAGGGAAACAAGACACCGTGTTTGGACAGTTTATATGACACTGACAAATGACGGTGCCATGTTGTCAGTGGAAAGTGTGGAGTTATTTATTTATTTATTTATTTTAAAAGTTCAAGTCACTTAGCCCAGCGTGACTCCTAACGATGTGTCATCATTCTCGCTATGTAATGTTACAGAGATGTTACAAAGCAATGTGTAAAATTGTCATTCAGGTCTGTTTTGATGTGACTCAAACACCCTCATTGGTTTCCAAAAATGTAATTTAGTAACATAATTCGGTGGATAAGAGATAACTATATATATTAGATGTTTTTATGACTTTGACAAAGGATATATTCTGGATATTCACTGAATATTTGTAATTTGTGGGAACTTTTTGGACATGGAAATATCCAAAAATGTCTAAAAATACCACAGTTAGCTTTCAAAAACTCTAAGTAGTTCATCATAAGTCAAAAAGACAAAAATAATTTGTCAGAAGATCTTTTATTCATTCGAATCAATTGAGTAACCCATGACTGCAGTAATAAAACAATGCTATAACCTGTAACTATATATACATTATACTGTATCTGATAACGACTGTATAGTTTGAAGTCCCAGGGCTCAGCTGTCATGGAGTAGTTTTTCACAATGAGGTCATCGTCCGCTGCGCTGAAGGTGCTGCTTCCTGGAGTTAGGAATGTTTTAGTCTGACAGTCATCTACTTTACCATTAAGACATCTAATAATTGCATTGTCGTGCACAATTGCACACATATGTGTTACAGTGAAAGCACGACATATCATTCTTACATACTGATCATTTCCTCTTTCTATTAAATTGTAGTTTTAGGGCTTGGAAACATGAGAAATGAGAGAGCACAGCAGCTGGTTAGTGAAGAGTAGTAGTACATTATATGTAATTTTTACACACTTGTGCATGTACGTTGTGAGTATGGATGTTGTACATTCTTTAACAAGTATTTATTTGGCCTGTGTGTGTGTGTGTGTGTGTGTGTTTGTCTGTGTGTATCTTGACCTTGAATGAGATGATGCTACCAGATGGAGCATTAACCTGTCAAGAGGACAGATACAAAGACACATGGAGAAAGAAAGAAAAGAAAAAGGGGAAAATACAGACAAAGAGGCAAATAGCGGATGACCCAAAAAAATAATGTCATATAATTAGTCAAAATCAGTAATCATCATCGATTCATGAGTCATTTTCGAAACACTCAAAGCCAAGGAACTGGGATTTATGTAAGATGGAAACGCTTAAGAGAACTTAAGTTAACTTTTTTTTTTTTTTTTAGGATTTTGAATTTATTTGACAGCTGACAGTGTAGAGCGTGATAGAAAATAAGGTCAGAGAGAGAGAGAGATTGCGTATGACATGCAAGAGGAGTAACAGGAACTGAAGCATGGACGTTGTGGTTACGTGGTAAGCCTTACCCATTAGGCCACCGGATGAGCTGAAGTTGTTTAAAATAGTCTGGGTTTATTGATAGCTAGAGCCTGAAGAGGAAGTCTGTCTCTGGTTTAGTTTGGACAAAAATGGCTGAACAGTAAAATCTTCGCTGACTATTTTAGCTCTATGTAATGGTCGTGATGGACGGACCAGATTTAGCCAATAAAACACTGCCTGTAGACGTTGGCCCTTTTGGAGTAATAGTCGATGCCTGAACTTTTATAAACATAGCCCCGAAACTAAAATTACTCTGCAAGAACTACAGCTACGTTAAAATGACATGGTAAACCTGAAAATGCTGGCGGGCCTAAAAAAGTACAGTACATATATCAAAGGCTTTGACCCTCAAAACACACACATTGTTCAGGCATGTGTGCTTCCCTGTGCGCGGCCTGTTGCTGGTTAAAAACACCCCTCCGCCCATTAGCGCTGTCTTGATAATGGCTTCGTTTTTAGGCGTTTACCCTGACTTCAAATTGAACCTTTGACTGCCCCTAGCAACCTCACAAACACGCTGCTGGCAAACTGAGAGGCCTGTGTGTAAATGTCCCAGAGAAGAGGTGGGAATTCCCTGTGACGGACCACGCAGTGTCTCTCTCTCTCCCTCTCTCTCTCTCTCTCTCTCGCTCTCTTCCTTCCTTCCTTTCCTCTTTACCTTCTGTCTTTGTTTTTCTGCAGCCACCCTCTGTGCTGTTGGGGAGTAATAAGGGAGATAATGGCAGTCATTCAGTGGCTCAACTGTCAACTGTGCTGATAGATGAGGGTCACACACACACACAAATGCACACCACACCATAACTAATTCTCAATTATAGCTGATGGAGAGAGTGAACCGTCTTTTTAAAAGGTCCAGAGCAAAAGGAGAGTAGTTGCCGAGGGGCAAAGAGAAAGAGTGTGTGTGAGTGTGTGAAGATGTGGGGGTGGGGGTGGTGTTGTCTTTGACAATTGTGTTTTAAAGGCCGACATGGCCTTATTTTCGACCCGCCTATAGAGGAGCTTGGAGCAGAGCGATCTAGGTTGTGGAGAGAAGAGGAGGGAAGAGGAGGAAGTCGGTGGAAGTGGAAAGAGAAGCAAGGCGGGGTGTCACACTCTCTGAAGGCATTCCTCTACATGCATCACATAGGAAGAAAGATGAGAGAAAGGTGTATGCATGTGTGTTTTAATGCATGCAGCATATTGTCGGCAGCGATGAATACTTTGGGTGTAAACAGGCATCATACATCATGCATGTTTCCCATTATACCAATATATTTCTGCTCATGAGAAGATGGGTGTGTGTGTGTGTGTGTGTGTGTGTGTGTGTGTGTGTGTGTGTGTGTGTGTGTGTGTGTTGCCACTGCAGTACAGCACAATGGGGGTCCGTGGTCTTCCTCTAGCTGTGACGTAGTGTGGAGGAGAAGGAAAATTAGGGCACGACTCAGCCCGGCTCTGGTGCTATTGTTGCTTCGCCTTCATCAGTGCAGGCTGTCTGTCACACACACACACACACACACACACACACACACGCACATGCACTGGCCGACTTAAAAACACAGAAGGAGCACTCACACCCACGGTCAGAATTTTCGTAATATTTGAATATGTTTTTCTCTCTTGTGTAACTCGATGATTTGTTGCAAAATACTGGAATTTTTGTAAGAATAAAAACTAGAAGTTTGAGAAGCTTCAACGCATCTTGACATTTTCACATGATATCCTTGAAAGTGTTAAATTAAATTAGAGAAAAAGAAATACAAATACACACGGGTCATTGAAAGTGTTATAGTTAGTTATTTTAAAAATTCTTAGTTGTATCAGCAATTAACCTCGATCCATGGGTCCTTGAATTTGAGGGCATTGGGCCTGGAAAGCCTTTGAACAGTCCTTGAATTTAATATTGAAGAAGGTATGGAAACCCTGTTTTAAGTGCTGCTACACACTTTTGCTCTTTATACATCAGAACAGTGCTTCAGATTAGAGCTGCAACTAATGATTATAGAAAACACAAATGAAGCAGCTTCTTACATTTGCTATTTTTGCTTGACTTATTGATAATCAGAATTTCTGTTGATTTTAATTTTGGATCAATCATTTAATTGAGTAATTAATTCTTTCAGTGCTTTCTGTTTGTACTGTATCATCCCATGTGGTCAAAACTGGGTTTTCAGTAGGAAAATGTCAGTAGGTTGTGATTATTATAAAATGTATTAATGGCACACTTCTGAGCAAACAGATTTGTTGCAGAAATGGTATGTATGAAAACTGGCACATTTCATAACAATAACCACAGAGATGCTACTCCGGCCTGCTGCTTCACGTCATTAGTTGAATCTTTGATGTGGATTATTGGACCTGGACTCTGGCTGGATTGAGGCTGGTAAATATTTTAGCTTGGGGACTTCAGTTACTCTTCCCGGCAATAAGGCAGTGAGTCAGTCCCTGGATACACTGTGGTATTACTTACTTGCGTGTTTTCTCTTAAGACAATATGGGACTTATTTTGCTGGTATGCTACCTCCACTATAGGCCCCAAAGATGCACGCACACGTGGATCTTACAAGATGACGTACTTCCTTTTTTCTGTGCTTTTGCAGCCGTTCAAAAGTGTTAATGTTCACACATGCAACACCTTGGCAGCGAGTGCTTGCCTATAGGCTGCTATTCAGGCAGTCTTCAAATAGTGTGAAATTCATATTAAATGTACAGAGGCAAGAAGAGGAATGTAGATATACTGTGACTGAATATAAACAGATTAAGGAAGGTGACAATTTTTTCTTACAGATTTACAGATTTAGATAGAAAAGTGTCACAAGAGGAACTGAAAGAGGAACCGCAGAAGAGACATGTTTGTGTTCTCATGGCATAGTTAAAAAAAACCAAAGACATAAATTAATTCTGACTCGGTGTCATGTCATTTAGCAACGTATGAAACTGTAAAGAAGGAAGTGGGATCAACACTTATCAATCTCCAACAACCAACTGATGGAAATACTCCGCTGACACTTATAGTAAGTCAATTGCAGAACCGTGAGTGGTGTCTGTGGTTGTACCTTTGCATGTCAATGCAAGCATACGTGCAAATGACTCATGCTGTATACCTGCATGGCCATGAACGTCGAGTTCTTCTTAAGGAGAACACTATAACAAATTGAATATATCTAGTGCTGGTCATTATTGAAACGGGAGAACCTGGGGTTTCTTGTTAAGTGAAGTTTCTACAGAACAGACCGGCTTAAACCAAAATCCATCTACAGTACAACAGAGGTTCAAGTTGCTGTGTCTCTGCCACAATAAAATTGATACTGATTAAGTTTAATTACCCGAAAATTACGTCTACTCCAATTTCACTTAAGTCCATTTTCACTGTATTTCTAATGGAGGTTTCAAGTTTCTACATCAAGTTAAGTTGAGTTGCATACTGGACCACGATTGGCTACCTAATTTATGATGGCACAAAATCATGTCATCTCTTAAACTTGAATACCAGCTTTGCTAAACAAATTGTTTCAATATGTTAATAAGAGTACATATTTATAAATCTAAAGAGCTAGAAAGGAAATGTGTGTAACATAAGGTCTCCTTCATCTTTATCCCGACGGCTTGTCTCACCTGACTGTGTGTGCTTTTTGGCCTTTTTAGGCCTGACGTTCTTAAAAGATATGAAGCTCTCTGACCTTAGGATCGGATAATCTCACCCGTTATCCAATGAAAACCAACTCGATTCAAGAATGTTCTTGAATCGAGCTTCAGTTTATTCTTACGATCACAAAACACCGGGAATGGGGCAGGAAAGAGAGGAAGGAGAGTGAACTCTGAGGAATGCTCTTAAACTCACTGCACACAGCTACCTGATCGCTGCCGTTCGGGGCATGAAAGAGACAGCTGCGCTTTTCACAGCTGTTTTTAAAAAAAAAAAAACCCTGCTTTCACTGCAGGTGGTTATGGGAGCAAATTGTTTAATTAGGATGGTTTTAACAGCAGATGGGAGGGTGGTGTATTACTGTACTTGACACAAACTTAGACACAAAGAAGCAGGATTTTACGGCTTGGATTGGCTCAACTTGAGTGATGGCTTTTCCCTTCCACTTACCTCTCTTGCCTCCCGGCTCTCCTTCTGCTCTTGACATGGTTTTTAATTTGACTGCCAGTAGGCCCCCAGGAAGGGTCAAAGGTTTCATACATACTATGTGCAGGTGTGTGTGTACACATATGAGTATATCCTTGTCTTTGTGTGTGTGTGTGTGTGTGTGTTTGTGTGTTTGTGTGTTTGTGTGTGTGTCTGTGTGTATGTGTGTTGTCTCTTTATATCCGACCTGACAACAAAGGCACTTCTTTTTCTTATTGATTTAGTGGCAATGAACCTTATTGTCAGCGTCACGCCTGGCAGCTGGAAGTTGTTACCGTCCATAAAGTGTCACAAGATCTGGATGACTTTGTTTGCTGCGTTTTTATGATGGTTGAGGGGGGGAAATATGTTTCATTGCACTAATGCCCATGATTATCCAAACAGGAAGCTACAGGCTGATGTTAGTCATGGAATACGATGGGAATGAAATGCTGATTTTTGCTATCCTACAAAGAGAAGATTTATGTAACCCCCCAGCTCCAGGTTATTATTCACTCCTTATTCACTCGTCAGTCTCAAATTCAAGAAGTGTGTGATAATGAACTAGAAACTCTCAGCCTGCAGTAAAGAAAAGGCGTGGCTCATAGTTGCTACCCTCTAACACAAAACCGTAGGCCACTGTAGAACTCGCTGCCCAGACTTGCAGCAGGTGTCATATGCAGCAGGAAGATTTTTACTCTCCGGTATCTTGAAATGTTACCAAAACACTTAAAGAAGTAGGTGGATTAGCCTGGCAGGTGTGGTTTAAATCAGGCAGAAGTACACATACATTCACACACACATACTCCCCCACACTAACGCACACACACACACACACACACACACACACACACACACACACGCGCACACATGCTGACACATGCTGTTGATAAAATAGCTGCTTTCCTTTCACATCAAAGCTCTTGAAGTGAGTCAGAGCAAGAGGAGTGGAGCCAGTGTTGCAGTTTCAAAGCTGGCATGGTGTTGGGAGTCTACCCTCCTTTCCGGGAACTGTGAGTCTGGAGGTTGTAAGGTGAAGGCAGGTTGTTGTGTCCAGGAGGGACGATACTGTGTTTGACACAGGAGAGAACAATTCCTCTTTGTTGTGTTCTAAAAGCAACTTGGACTTTATTTCCAGCTGGAGGGTTTCAGGGCTTTGGAAGCTCGCTTCTTTGCGGGCACAAGTGAGAAAACAAGTTGAAGTGTCCTGTGGCCACATTATGCTGAGATCAATAGTTGAATGAGTACATTTAGCAAGTATTGCACTGAAGCACACATTTGAAGTACTTGCACTTTACTTTAGTATTTTGTTCCGTACATGACACTTTATGCCTCTAATTAATATTTGCTTTTTTCATATAAAAGATGATGCATTCAACAGTTTTGTGTAATACTACTTCCACATGAATGCACTGGTAAAAATAATCAAATTGTATATAATAGTACAACACTCACAGGGGCCATTTTTTGGCGTTGAGTACTTTTTACCTAAAGGTACTATAAGTAAGTTTTTGCTAACCAACGTTAGCATTAACAGCTGTTTACTTATCAGTCTAAGAAACAGCATCAAACTTCATTCCTTTACACTTACACTCTTTATATTCACCAGTAACTTTTCTGCAGCTTTGGAAAGTAACCCAATGTTAACTCTTGTTCTGTTTCTTTTTCTTTCACTTTTTCTCTTCTACTAAAGTTAGCGTGCTAACCAGCTAGCCCCAGCCCATCCTATCTCAGAATACTCAGAACAGAGTTCAATGCCAGGCCCTGGAATCAAAGAGAAGGACCTTTCTCTCATACACACGTGTTACACCAGTGTTCAGCACTATTTTGAATTACAAATATTTGCAATTTTGAAATCCAATATTTTCCTCAAACCTGAATACAACTTACTACAGCCATAGAAAATAATGTTTTCTCAACTAAAATAACTGTCGCTCCCTTGGGCTTTCTGTCTTAATTGCTGTTAACACTCCTGTTTAGCTGAATGGGTCCAGCTCAGGCATGTTCCTCTGAAGTTGCAGAAGAATTATGGGAAATGTAGGAACTCACTAAATGATGCAGAAGTATACAGAGAAGCTTGACGGCTACACCTAAAAGATAAGCTGCTAAGTAATTTAAGTAAACAAACTTAAACTTTCCCTTCACCGCACTCAAATGAAAAGGATAGAATGTTTGGACACAGGTCATGTGCTACATTTGATCTCAATGAGTTGTGAGATTGCGGTCAGTGCTTATAACATGCCAAGCTAAGGGGACACGTTAAAACACAGTTCTTCTTTGTTGGGTTCCTCCTTATCAGTATCTTGGTGTTTTTCATTTTGAACTATTTTCCATGAACAACAAGTCTGAGGTTTTCTTTTCTGTGCCTAGCATGAAAAAGGCAAGTTTTGTGTCCATAGAGGAAGACTGCCTAAAAATCTACCACCCATACAATAAACTGTCTGATTGTGTTTCAGACTCCATATCAAGATGGTAACTCTTTGTGGTGTCCCCATGGCAAGGTGAACCCGTGATCTTCCTTTCCATGACTGTCAAGGACAATCAAGAGTTTGTTTCAGGATGAGAAATGATGCGTGTGAGAATATTTCTCACATTTTATGTGGTTTTAGGAGCTTGATGTACGACTGTACCCATCAGGAAGCTTGATGTTCAGTTTTTTGCCTTGTTTTTAGGCAACAGGTAATTTGAGAGGCCAGTCTTCTGATCAAAATTTAAACCTTATCACTTCAACTTAATGTCCTCAGTGTATTGTACGTCCTTTACTGGCACAGATATCACATCCTTCTACCCTTTTGCAACCCTTTTGTACCAGGATGAAATCATATTGCCTGACTAGTTTCCTTCACCAGCCCTCTTTTTTTTTTTTTTTTTTTTACACATAAATGTTTTTGTTAAGGGAAATGAGGCGTGGTGTTGAAGAAGGTAATCATCAACTTTTAAAATGTTATGTCAACTTCCTGCTGTTGACTTTGAATTGATCTTTATCACAGCTTAATTTGCTATCAGGGTACTTTAAACAAGTCCTTAAGGTTCTCATTGTCAGGCTGGTATTGAAGGAGACAGCTGACCTTCCAAGACAATGATTCTGCTTTACCCTTCTCCTCCTCTTCCTCTTGCTTCCCCGTTACTCTTTCCTTTTAGCTGTGGTTGTGCATATTTTATTATAAACACATTAATCTCATCCTCTTTCACCTTCTTATCCCCATCCCCCTGTCCCTCCTCATTTCCTTTTGTCAATCTGACATGGAAATGCCTTCTTTCCTCCGGTCTTGTTCATCCCGCTTCCCCATCTGAAGTAACTCTGTTTTGTGTTAATAAAATAGAATAAGTGCTTGCAGAGAAACCTGGCTTGGCCAATATTGGAAATAGCGTGGCGGATGAGTGAAGGAGTGCGTATTAAATGAAATGCAGGAGGCTCTAACTCTCTCCATCACTCCCCATTGTTTCATTTTGTACCACAGTAAGCATGAGCGCTGGCCTGGCCAGGCCTTATAATACCTCTTGCCAGTGGTTGTGTTATATTTATAACAACGAGACATGAGCAAACCCCCACTGTGGTGAAGTAATCATACTGGACATCAATCTGAAGCAGTTGGTTAGTGTAATGCAGTCTTTCAGTCGGTAGATAGCTTTCTGCTCCTCAGACACACGCTCGAAAGTAAACGGTAGAAGCTGATGTGTGATCACACCCAGCTAGACATTTTCTATTTATGTTATAGTGATATACTGTATTGGACGCGGCGCTGGAGGTGAACGTGAGACGGTCCCAAAAAAGGAACGGATGCACTGAATTATTGAACACAATTGCAGTGACCCGAGCTGAGGCGAGCTCGCTGTGTAACCATTGTTGTCCTGTCTAGTGGAGAGTCAGCGGCCTTAGAGATGGAGCTGCAAGCACAAAGGAGAGCAAACAAAGAAAAGACCGTTTTCAAGGCTCATCACCCATTTCATGGTGAAAGAGACACTATGGTTGTCCTGTCCTATCTTACTTCATGTTCATGACAGGGAACAAAGCTTGGAGGTGGTGCAATTTCATGCAAAGTCAGTGGAAGAAGGCAAAGTTTCATGTGTCAGGTTTCAAGTTTCAAGGCAGTAAAATGGACCCAACTTAACTCATGGTAGTCACAGTGGCAGGTGATGTACAGATGTGCTTACTCCAGTTTATAAAAATTGGGCTTGTTTTATTATTTAGCTGCAGGGAAGTTATCTTTTGGTTCTATGGACCAAATAAAACATCATTTTGTTGCTGGATAGACAGTAATGTTTAAAAAATGTTTTGTTTTTGTTTTTAGCCCCTTTTGTATCACCTTTTTCTGTTTTGCAGCCTTCACATTTAGTGTTTCGTGGTTCAGTTGCACCGTCCTCACCAGCCCCATTTCCAGAAGCAGTAGCAGGCGGCTGTTACATAAGACGCACTCTGATAAACTTGATGAACATTACCTGCCCAGCACCAGATGGCAGACAGATAAACTGGAGAACACAGTGGAATATCTAGCAACTAAAGAGAGATTTCTCACCGGACATGACGGACGCCAAACTAGGGTTTAAGTCCAATTGTTGTTTGTCAGGTAGACAGAACCGCAACTGCAAATGAATGCCAGTGTTGCTCCATGTCTGCTTGATGTTGATAGGAACATAATAAGGTGATAAGAGGTTATGGCACCGAATCAGACAACCTTATTAAAGCGGCTTTGAATAACTTTTAACAACAATATCCTGTTTTTACATGAGCTGTTTTTTTTTTGTTTGTTTTTTTTAAAACACCAGAACTTTTATGGAACAGGACATACTCCTGCTCTTTCCATCTATAGCGCCGGAGCACTTCAGCAGTGTTTGCTGGGGGAAGGAAGCGTGCTACTGTTCAGCTTCCACCACCTAGACTTTCCCAGCTGGTTGAGGGATTTGAACTGGCAGCCCTCCAGTCACAACCTATTATATATGTAACGCAACAGTTTAATACATTAGCTCATTGATATATTGATGCAGTGTGCAGTATGCTTTCACTGTCGGACAGAAACACGTAGTTAAAATTCAATCCGTGTCAGTGTGTTTGAGTGTAAGCGACGCTGCACGTGCAGGGGTGGGCTGAGGGGAAGACTCGTCTCCATCGCTGCCCAGAGCCAACCCAAACAAACCACAGTCCACTGGCATGGAGAGCGAGTGTGTGTGTGTGTGTGTGTGTGTGTGTGTGCGCGCCTGTGTGTGTATTTAACAGGGTGCGTGTCTGCGTTCAGCTTCCATCCGTTTGGTCCCGCCTGCTCCAAAAATAACCCCCTGCTAAGAATATTTAATCCCCAGGTTACCGCTCTCTTTTCTCTCTGTCTTGCTCTTTATCACACACCCACACATTTCATGTGCATATTGTACATGCACACACACGTACAGGGGTAGCGGGGAGGGGTGAGGGGTTCTCCTGATGTCAAGCCAGCCAAAACTCAGGCTTAGTGGGGGTAGTCTGGTAGGTGTGTGTTTGCTTTATTATCTGTTTTCATGTGTCTGGTGTCGTTGTCGGGGGTAAAGTGGTATTGGCTTGGCCTGGTGTCTGGCTCTGGCTTTGGCTCGTGGACTGGAGATTAAATGAATACACTGAGATTCCTCCGTCCTTCTGTAGAGTTTTTTTTTTTTGTCCTCCACAGGATTTAAAAAGGAGATTTTTTTTAAATTTGTAGTAACATTTTGAATCTTCCTACTCTGCTTTTTGGTCCTGAACACATCATGCAGGGTCAGACTGTTGCTGATGGGACTTGGGGTCAGGAGGGCAAGCCTGGATTAATGCTAGAACACCGGAGGGGGGGCGGTTAGGGGTGGTGTAGGTGGGAGAGGATTGAGTTTGGGGGGGGGGGGGCAGGGATTTACTGTATGTCTATCTCTGCTGGAAATTTTCGCAAACAGACAGTTTGTGGTGAAGCTTGTGGTTGATACTGGTGGCAGAGGGTGGGGCCCTCCTCTGGGCCAACTGTGTTTTTGAAGTAGTTTTGTAGTTTAACCACTTCACTCATTTCAGGGTGTAATTTTGTTTAATAAAGAAAACACATACTGTCAAATAAAGGGCCGTGTACTGCAGTGTGCGTCCCACTGTCCCTCTCATATTAAACTTTGTTTGAACACTTGCAAAGACTTGCACACATTTTTCCGTCTCTGTGAGATTTATGGAAGACATGTTCACGAGCCAGCAGGAGATCAGGGATTCTGCAAACTGTTAGTTGAGGTGGTGATGTGGTGAGGTCTGATAATGCTTAGCACAAGCTCCACTCAAGGCCAGGCCCTCAGCTGGGCGATGTGGACTGGTTGGTGTGGTGCCGTTTCTACAGTGTTCAAGGTCATCTCTGACTTGTTAGTTGAAGCTGTGATCACAAAGCATCCATTTACTCCAGGCAGTTCTGTTAGACTCTGTACTGTTAACCTGAATCAGGAAGTCAGGAAGGCAGCCACAGCAGGATGTCTTGAACAGACAAACAAACGTAGGAGTGTATTTTGTAGTAAATAATTAAATTATTTTTAATCAGCAACTTTCTGTGAGTTTACATTTGTGCATTAGTTTTACAGCACCAGTTTCATGTTGGTGTTAGTGACAGATGAAGCAACGAGTTATTTGGATTTTCACTCACTTTCATTATGTAAAACAAAGTGACTGAATATCTATTTTCCCTTTCCACAAGCTGTTAAGACTACAGAGAACTTGCATTACTTTCCATCTTAAACTACTTTCCAGCTAATCTTTATTGTCTTTTAATCTTCAGCTATAAACTCTCCTGACTAGCAAGTTAAAATTGAGGTCAAAGCAGCCTCACTAGTCTAGATAGATAGCTGAGTTTAGTCTGTCTGCTGAGCTGGCTCAGTCTGTCCCCAGCTTTGTTTTTGCCTGAGCGATAATAGCTCATTGCGCTGAATAAGCAGCATCTCCCTTATCCCCAATAAGCATAAATGATGCAGCAATTGTGCTTTTTTTTTCTGCCTGATCACTAACAGACATTGAATACTGGCAAATATGCACATTTGTCTTGCTTTAATTTATTATTGTTGTCATATTTGTTGATGTGTTCTGTGTTTTCTTCTTAGAGACAATAAGACATCAAAGTACACATTCTCTATATTCTTCTGGGACGCAGGGCAGCAGAGGCACGGGGACTCAGGGACCCGGGGACTTTTGGTAGCGTTTGAAACTGAACACTGAAAACGTTCTCCTCTTACCCCGGTGGTGCTGCGTGCACGCTGCTTCCCTGAATGAATTGATCGGGCTGTGTTCAAGAACAGCACTGGCTTTAAAAAGTAAACTTTCAGTGCTTTCCGGATCATTAAGTGAATTTTAGTGACAGTATTTCCATTTGAGGATGAAAAGTGGTCTTCCAGAATATGAAAATATGCAGTACAAGCAGTATTTTGCAGCTGCATTTGACGATGAATGGTTCATTTTCTTTTCAGACTGACAAATTTTCCATTTTCTTTCTTTTTTTGTTTCAAGTCAATCATTTTTCAAAAGTTAGAATGTTTAAGTTCGTTTAAATGTTTTATGCTGGAATTTTCCTTCAATTTTCTCAGTCAGAGATGTTGTAGTCTCACAGTCTCTTCTGCTGAAAACTGAATTTACTAGTCTGTTTCTCAATGTGATGACAGAGGACTCTCCTCATCCAGAAAGACACTAAAATCTAATTCTGTGTGCACAAAGAAACTTTCAGCTCTAAAGTTAGACCCTTACATAACCCGAACATAGAAGCTTTCCAATTTGTTTTGTTGCATGTGGCTTCTTTTCTGAGGAGGAAAATGAGGGCACATGCCAGGCAAGGCTGTGACAAAATGTAAATAAGTAGAGTTGGGTGAGTAAACAGCAAAAATTAAAATGAATGGAAGCTGTCATGGCACATTTCTTCTACAGTTGCATTTCAAGTTGTTTTTATACTAACATTCACTTAAAAACTGCATAATTTAAACATTCTCTTTATGATTTTTAAGATGCTGCAGTCTGTCATATCATGACATGCTAATTTTCATTTGGAAATATCATTTGTGAATGAAATCTAATAATGCAGTAAAACTCCTGGCAAAAAAACTCCCAAAACAGCTAAAAATTTCATCTTTCAAATTGAGGATGACGCATTGAGGAGACGTTCAGTGAAAAGCAAAATCCTGACCGCAGGATCGCTGTTGAGGATCATATGGCGATAAAAGCAAATTTTCTGGCCCAGAACTGAATTACAGAAAAACCACAATAATGTAAAGCTCATTTGTCTCACTGTACGCTGTAGGTCCCACAAAGTTAGTTTCCCATCCACTGTCAGCAGACCATCACACGTTGGACTCTTTATCTGATTTCCAGCTAACCGGAGTTATTCACGTCTCTTTAAGTGGCTATTGATTAGAATGTTCAAAACCAAAACGAATAGCATGTTCAAATGGTAAATTGAGTGGAATTCCCCCTCTCAGCTTTTCTGTAAACCAGCTCTCTGTCTTATTTGTAGGCTGTCCGGTTTCATTCCTGAGATTGACATTGAAATCCTAAACTGAGATGTTTCCTCCTCTCAGCTTCTATTTAAAACACTGAATTCTCTTCCTGCTGAATGGATTTTGAGATAAATCTTTGTGGTTTCACTGTAATGGGTTACTGCCTCTCTATATGTATTTTATTCATGCAGTTTACAGGACTTTACGTAGGTAATTGAATAAATATGATGGGGGACAGATTGCCCACAACTTCAGAATTTGTGCTTTAGTCGATTTAAGTTTCAGTATTCAACTTTTGCAAGTTAACAAATCTGTAAATACCTTGTCTGTTAGCCTGTCTGTTAGCCTGAAATACACCGTGTCAGCACCACTATGTGAAATCGGAGTTTCTCATAGTGGTTTGTGGTCTGCAGCAGCATTTCAACATTCAACGACATTCAGAACCATTAAGCAATGAACATGTATTCATGGCTGCTGTGGGACAAATATATAATGTTCTGTAGGATTTGAGTTATTTGACAGAATAATAGCTACGCTTGTGTTGATGCTAATTTTTCATTAATTGTGATCCACTAGCATTTTGCTATTAAGTGTAATGTGGCACCACTATCACTGGAAGTTTCATCTCCCCGGCCAATCATTGTATAGTGTGTATAGTGTGTAGTGATGTTAAGTTGACAGTATTTTGGAATATAGCATGTTTTGTGGTAAACTTAATGAGTCAATTGTGGCTAAAATGCTAAATAGTTAGGGTAGCTGTTTTGCTGTCAGCTCATAAAGACAAGGCAGATATTTGCAGGGCATGAACCTGCCCAAACAACATAAAGGATGGGTGGAATTTGTTGTACAATACTTAACTGCCTCAAGGCTAAAAGCTGTACATCATGCCTTCAAATTGGACTTCCACTTTGTTCCTTCCAGCATCTGTGGTAGTGCATTAGGAGGGAGCTATTTCATTTGTTGTCGTTCTCTTTTTTGAACCTCAAACCACATTTGTATCTCTCTCATCTCGGTCTCTGTTTGTGTCACGCTGGTCTCAGAGGACGGACTTAAACTGACAAACCACCGAGCAGCAGCCACTCGGCCGCACATCCCTCAGGCTGCTGTGATGCATCCTGACGGAAAGAGAGACATGGAGAGAAAGAGGGAGAGAGCAAGAGAAATGTGGTGGAGGGGGGAGGGGGGGCAGAGAGATGGAGTAATGGCTACACTAACAAAAGACTGTGACAGACTCAGAGGACAGAATATGTACTCACTGTCCTATCTGTGCTGTCTGTGCATTCTATAATAGCCAATGAACAGAAAATGAGACTGTGTGTGTGTGTCTGTGTGTGTGTGTGTGGTTGGATGCTAATAAAGCGTATAATGGTGCCTTCAGGCTGCTTTTAGTCTCTTACTGGGAGAAAAGAATGAAGTTGAGAGGAGGGAGAACTAAGGGTTAGCTTCTGTACATGCTGTAATAAATGCGCTGTATATATGAGACAAGCTCATCAGTGATGCTTTTATTAGCATAAATGCAAAGTGCTTTAATCTTTTCTTCTGTAGTTTCAGTGTTTTTTCTCTATTCAGTCCATCAGACTCAGCTTTGTAAAACATTTTGTCCTGTGTTTCTTCCTGAATCTTTTCAGTTTTCTCTTTGTTTTACTGATTATAAATAGATTCTACTGTCTTAAAATTGGTCTGTGGATGCTGCCATTCCTATTGATGAAAGTTTATTTCACCCAAACCTACCCTAAACGTGCCTGCAGATTTATGACTTAAATGTGTGGACCATTGTGGTTTTTTGAAAGTGCACCGTTTTGCATTTCCTTGTAAAGTTCCTGTTAACCAGACCATGTGACCAAAAATGAAGCAGAATTACAGCTAATTACTGACTCCTATTAATACTTAACAGTTGCCTTAAGGGCACAACAGCTTTAAGAAGTCAGAATATAATCCACTGCTTCGTTAAATGCGCCTTTAGAGAACCTTTTGAAGAATGGCTAGGCGAACGTGGTCTGAAATTTAAGATTTTGATCGAAGGTGGAGGGATTGTCACTGTGGTTATGGAATTAAAAGGTTACATACAATCATGATAAAGAAAACAGAAACCCTGCAACGTTCTTAAGTAATATTTTGCACCGACTTGCCACCTTTCCTTCTCAATTCAGTGGTCTGACTCTCTGTGGCCCAGTTAAAGAAACACAGAACGTGTAAAAACGCGTTGATAGGTATTGAAGGGGTATTGAAGGGTGGCACCGGAGGGTATGAGTTGCGTGTGTTTCAGAGGTGTGAAACTGTGAAGAAAAGAAAGAAATACAGTCTGGTTTTCACTTGGAGAACGTGTATTTGAGTTGATCCTTCTGTGCTTTGACACAGTATCATCCGGCTTGCAGAGATTGATCCACCCATATAAGAATGGGTGGAAATCCTCAAAATTGATGCAGCCGTGGAGCCACATGACAACAGTGACATGTTAAGTGCTATGTGTGTGTGTGTGTGTGTGTGTGTGTGTGTGTGTGTGTGTGTGTGTGTGTACAGGGAAAAGCCCAACTCTGCACACTATCTCTTCCCACTCTCCCCTAATCCCCCAAATCTTCTGTCCTCCTTTTGGCCAGATCACAAGTCTTCCCTAAACATTTAAATCCTGCAGGATCAGGTTAACTGTGGGTATACAGTTGGTGACACTAAGCACTCCTGATACCTGGTCGTGAATTTTCTCTCTTTGGCTGTAAAAAAAACAAAAAAAAACTATTTTTGTTAATACAGAAAAATGCAGGTCAGTTTTCATGCATTTACAGCTAATGGAACATTACCTGACCATTATGTTGTTACTTGGCTCTTGGCCTCTCTTTAACCCCACAGCAGCTTGCCCAAGGCTGCAGCAGGTGTCAGTGACAGCTTGCTCACACATGCATGCGTGTGCACAGCAGCATGAGCACATGCGTGCTGAGACACACACACGCACGCTTTCCCCATTAGCTGTGCCTTGTAGCTATGGTCACGCAATATTCAGCACATTTCCCAAATTTGCAAATGGCCCTGGGTTTTCTTCTTGCTTATGTACGGATGCATGTTGGGAAGCGAGTGCGCAAGGGGATAGATTTTACACGTAGGACTTGGTGAATTAATAGGATTGCCCTGAGAACCTGGTAGCATCCTGGCAGGAAAGGGAGAACGAAGGATTAATGAAGCAAGAAGCAGAGACGGAGACAGAAAGGAGATTACAGCTTGGAGGTGCTCGGCCTGCTCGGGGTTTGGCTCGCCGAAGGTTGAGGTTTCATTGCTGGTGATGGCGGGGGGTCGGCTGGGGGTTGGGTGTTGATGGGGAATGACATTTGAGGCTCATTCATGGAGCCAAACGAATATTAATTCAAATGCATATTTCTCTGCCTCTGGGGAGAAGGAGAGAGAGGGAGGTAGAATAATCCAGCGCATGAGAGAGAGAGAGACAGAGACAGAGAGAGAGAGAGAGAGGTTTATAAAGAGATGTTCAGAGGCAGACTAGTAGGCTAGACTCCATGCCCACAGACAGATCAAAGTAGAATTTCTTATTCCTTCTCCTGGATTCTGTTTGAAGCTGGATTTCTCAGAATTCCTCCAATACCTTCAGCAAAATTCTCTGCTGCCACAGCACAAAAAAAAAAAATAAATAAATAAAAATAAAAGGCAGCGAGATGCGAGGAGGGGGGCAGGGTTGCTAGGCTGGCTGGCGAATGTCAGATGGGATTGAGTACACAAGGAGATGATTTCTCTGTATCTGCTCAGTGGATAACTGGTCCCTGGCTAAGTTAAAGGTTGCCATGTGGTGGCCATACAGACTGTGTGTGTGTTCACTGACTCAGATAAATAAAATGGGATCACACTGCGTTTTTTTTTGGGGGGGGGGGTTTTCTTGGGGGGGGTTAAGCAAACTACTAAGGTTACATTTCCAGCCCATGTTCCCTTAGTGTGTTGAATCAGATCCAAGCTTTTGTATTCTAAGCCTATTTATGTTACATAGAGAAAAAGCTAATAGTAGATATTCTCAGTTTTAATTCTTTTGTTGACCAGTTCACGTTCTATGTAAAATTAAACATTACTGCAATTGAATAAACTGTAAAAGGTCTTTTATGATGCAACCCTTAATGGTGAGTATATATTATTTAGAAACAGGCAGTCATCTCAAATGTGTCTGTCTGTTGGATAAAGCGATATCATGACATAAACATTTGACATTTGGAGTTAAGTTGTTAAAATGAGTTAATAGGGGCGTCGTGTGGCGTAGTGGTCTAAGCAGGCGCTCCATGTGTAGAGGCTACAGTCCTCGCTGCAACTGGCCCCGGTTCGAGTCCCGCATCGGACGGCATTTACTGCATGTCATTCCCCCTCTCTGCCTCCCCATTTCCTGTCTCTCTACTATCCTGTCCAATAAAGGTGTAAAAAGCCCCAAAAAAAAAAAAAAAAAAAGAGTTAATAAATCTTGAGGAATCCACGTGATAACTTATAAGTAAATGTTTTGATGCCACAGTACGTGACAGTATGTCCTGTGCTGTAATATAACAGAATGTTCCCATGGCAGCGTTTTGGGTTCAGTTATTTTGGCTGGAAAACAGTGTGGATAGAGAACCTACTTCCTCTTCCTGTTCTTGTTTGGCACTTCCTGTTTCAAACGACAAAAAAGAAAGTAGGGAGGGTGGCCACTGAAAGCCTGGGAAGACTTTACACATACATTGTTCATACTGTGTCTATGATGTGTATGAATATTTTGACAGAATATTCACGGCTGACAGAGAAAAAACAATTTGAATTGATTAATTTTCTGTCGATATAGCAATCAATTGACTTATTATTTCAGCTTTAAAAATAATTTTAACTTCAGGTCCTCTCACTAGCTTTCTCTGGAGCTTTCGACTGCATCTCATTGTCTTCCTCAGTAAATGGATTTTTCTCAGTTGTCCTGGAAATGGCCCAGTTGCCTAAGTATGAAACCTTTGTCATCACATCTGCTGCTGTAGTCATTGGTTAAAGGCTCAATTCAAAAAAAAAAAAAAAGCTAGTTAGTGGACCTTGAGGTAAGTTGTGTCAAAGAGTTTGCAGATTAATTTTCTGTTGATCAAGTAATCGATGAGGTGTGTCCACTGTAAAAAATAATCGCAACTCCACGTCCACTTACTGGGTTTTTTTTTTGGCAGCTTTCAACCACATCTCACAATGTTCCTCAGTAAATAAAAAATTGCTCAGTTGTCATGGAAATGGCTTAGGTGTCAACAGTCATGTGACCTACGTGTGGAACTTTGGTCACTCCATCCACTGATGAAGACTGTGAGATATGATTAAAATCCCAGTTAAAAAACAACAACAGCAACAAAAAAAAGCTACTGTAGTAAAACCTTGCTTTAATATTATTGGTTCTTAGACTGATACATTTTTTCTTTGTTCCCACTGCTGTTTCCCTTCTCAGCACATTGATGTAGCCTTACTTATTCACAGTAGCAAACTCAAGTTTTATGAGCACTGGCCACATTGTAAATTCAGTTCACTACCAATTTTCACAATTTTACAAGCCATTATATTTTGGAATATAAAAAAAAAGAGAACAACAGTAAAACAGGACAGAACTCGAAGTGATCTACCTGCCACGGCCCCAATTTAGCAAAAGTCGAAATACAATTTTTTTCATCCATGAGTCAAAGGTGGGTAATCTCAGTCTCTCATTTTTGCTCCATTTATGACTTTCACTCTTTTTTTTGGGCTTCTCCTGTAATCCTTTTTTCCATCTGTCTCACAAGAGTTGATGGAATGAGGTCAGGGAGGATTTTGGCCAATCCTGTTAGAGACTGCTGATTTATTTCCTGGTTAATGTCTCATAGAGACCGTGCTTAAGAGCTGCTGTCCTGTGTCGTCTTAGATGGGGGAGACTGGCATTCGTACAAACATCTTTAGTACAGCCAGCACTGGCACTCGGACAGCTTGTTGGCAGCTAATTCGCTGGCTTTTTATCCAAGCATTCAGTTGGAATTGAAGTTGGCATCCGTAGAAGGCAAGTTGCCACGCTGTAGAACTGGCATCTAACAGATACGCCATTAGCCATGTAATGTGTTTCAGACTGGCATGGCAGACATAATAGTTGTCATAAATTCCACTCATGCAGGACTTGTCCGTATCAAATATATATGACAACAATGTCTCCTGGGTACTTGCTCTGATTTTAGTCACTTGAGGCCTTTATTAAAACTTCATTGACTGATACAGGCGCAAACTGGGAGGTCAGATGGTGTGATTGTTGTTGTTAAGGTTAAACACAGAGGAACGCTTGTAACACATTCATGTACCCGAGCCACTTTAACTTCTGAATGACCTGAAATTCCAGGTCAAATCCAGAGGAATAATAAATTGTTGATATACAGATATTTAAAGGCATCAGTAATACAAAGCTGGACTCCCCACCTACCATTAAACTGCTTTACCGTTTCGGTTTACCAACATGAAATGATAAATCATGCAAAATGACACAGATCCCAGTCAAAAGTGTGAATTTGGAACATTACAGCAAAATAAAGAATATCAGTTTCTGTCCAGATCTCTTTCACTTTGTTATCCAGTGAGTAGCTTCTGATTACCACGCTCAAAAAATCAAGCCATTTCAGCTTGCATGCTAGCTTTTTTTAAGTTCACTTTATTGTGTAATTGTGCCACTCAACTTTTGCAGCTTAAAAGTAAGCAGCAGTAAACAATGCCTTGAGTATAACAGATTTCTCGAGGTCACACTTTTGGCTTTCAGAGAGTTGCCGGCAGCGTCTTCGCTGTATGTTTGTGTTGTTGTCTGGAACAGAGGTCACAGGTTTGTGTCGAGCGTAGGGGAGGAAGTGGATGAAGGCTATTTGGAGACTGGCACTAATCTGGTTAGTGTGGTTTCCACCCGCTCTCTTTTTTTCTCCTAACAACACTCTCACCATACTGGTCTGATCCGTCATTTGCCCAACAGGCCTTTTTATTCTGCCGACTGCAGCTTAGACGGTTGCATAGTTCAAGTGGAATTGGCTTTCAAAGGATATAAGTGTTTGCTCGTGTTTGTGTAGTAACACTGGTTCATTATTTGAGAGCGCTGCATTATGAAAGTTTTTGGGCAAAGCCGACGGAAAATGTGTGAACAAAGTTGCCTGAGCATTGTTGCTTTAATATGATTTATTAACAACCGTTTGACATAATGATAAAGACTAAATGGTCTTTTTCCATTGTTTGTGTTGGAATGGCATTTAGTTTGTCTTGTACCAGCAATGACCTCAAGTGGGACAACAGAGTCTCCCAGGCAGCTCAGAAAACACTACAACAAGCCACAACTACTCTGTCATCCTCTGGCTCTTGTTTCCTTCTCTGTGTCTCCCACCTTGTTTATGAGAGGCCTGTTTTTCCCCTCCTCCGTCTGCACGTCACTTCGTGTTTGTGTCTGCGTCCGTGGATGTACCTCGGTGTGTTTCTATCATCCCGTGTAACTCACTGTCAGCTCTCTGTGAAGGCAAGGTCATATATTCTCTTACTGTTTCCTGTTTTGAAGAGGACGCCTGGGCTCAGAGTTTAGTCATGGTCGTCATATCAGGGAATGCTATTAGATGGGTTGTTTTTTTTCTGTTTTTGGGGGAGTATTGGTCATCCTTGGGGCAATTGCAGTTTATCTACCATTCAATTTCTAGGAGTATTTGATAGTAGGTTAGTATATAAAATGTCAGAATAAAGGGGAAAAAATGCCCATGAAAATTTTCCATGACCCAAAGTGACATATTCAGTTTTCTTGGTCCAAAACTCAAAGATATTCAGTTTTACTATCACAAAAGCAGCAAACACTCACAAATGAGAAGCTACAATTAACATCTGGAATCAGCAACTGTCAGAAAATCAAGAGTTGCTGCAACTAATGATTATTTTTTATTTTGTCTATTTTTTTTTTCATTCCCCTGATTATTTTATCCTTATATATTGGTTGAAAATTGTGAAAAATTGCTATCACAAGTAC
The DNA here is from genome assembly GCF_002814215.2 of Seriola lalandi dorsalis. Taxonomy (NCBI): domain Eukaryota; kingdom Metazoa; phylum Chordata; class Actinopteri; order Carangiformes; family Carangidae; genus Seriola; species Seriola lalandi. The sequence continues at coordinate 1,334,362 of NW_019525445.1, read as the reverse complement.
TCGGAGCAGTTGGCAGAAGTTGTATTTGTCTTTCAGTCCAAGCATATGCTATTTACAATGAAAGAACATGAAGAAAGGCTGCAAATCTCGAAGCTTGAACCAGTGAATGTTAGAGTCATTTATAGAACAGAAATGCTAACCATTGTGTGTCAAACTGTCCACGGGTAATTTTCATGTTTACGGTTGAAACACAAGCGACGTAGTACTTAAAGTGGTGGCTAACACAGTGGCTAACACAGTGGCTAACACAGTGGGTGATAATGTGGTTGCTCATCTTAGAATAAATGGATAATATATACAGTTAATAATCTGAATGTCTGCCTCTTTTTCTAATGGGGTCTATCTCAACATCATGAATAGCGCTGTAAAGTGAATGACACTGGGGACACATGTCTAATTATGGCATATGTGTTTTCCTCACTTCGCAAGATTGTTGTAAAACTGGACGAAAACTTGGTGTTCTCCTTTTTAAATTACGAGGTCAGTTTTAGCCAGAGCAGGGCATTTCTGGCCTTGTGTCCTCCGCGCGGATTCCAAGTCAGATTGTCCCACATTCCTGCTGTGGATTTTTCCAGCGGCAGCCGGCGGTCCGCAGGATGATTTCACCCCACAGACGCTCTTTAAAAAAAAAAAAAAAAAAAAAAGAAACGGAGGAAAACCTCCCCGGTTGTCTCTCTGTTCGCTGTGTCAGCAACAGGCGTGGCAGTGCCAAAATGAGAGCGGGAGAGAGAGCGAGAGAGAGGTTGAAAGAGGGTTATACCGTAGAGTGAGTGAGTGAGGTTGGT
>NW_019525445.1:1261720-1333557 GCF_002814215.2 Seriola lalandi dorsalis | reverse complement strand
GGGGGGGGGTTTGAGAGAACATAAAAGTGAGGAACGCTTTCTGGCACTAAACAGAAACAAGAACAGAAAAAATAACTAATGAGGGAAAAGAGACACTGAAACAGAGGAATAAAGATGAAAGATGAAAGAGGTGGAAATACTGGACCAAACAAACCAGAGACACAGAAACTGAACTTCCTGCTCCTTATGGTGACCTGGCTTCTTTGTGCCTGTTGCTAGGATACGATAGCTATGTGGCCTGAGACAAGAGGAGGGAGAACGTGAAGGCCTCAATGATGTACAGTGTTTCCCTCTACCTCCTAAAGCTGCACAGATCCTTTCAAACTATAAGAGTCAATTATACAGTGAGTGATAAAACTTACCGCGGGCGATGGTTTGATGTTTTCATGTTTGTTAGATCATGACCTGTTTAAAACCATTAATTGATCAGAGGCATTCAGTGCAAAAGGCAATCAATCGAAAATGTCAAACATTTACTGGTTCGCTTTCTGAAATATGAGAAGTGAGAACTTCTCTATTTTTATATCATTGTACATGATGTAGAACTTTATTATATTTGGGTTTTGGACTGTTTGTGGGCCAAACAACAAATATGAAGATGTGAAATTATGGAAGGCATTTTTCACACTTTTTTTAGACTAAATGATTTATCAGTTAAAAGAAAAAAACAATCAGCAGATAATGTGAAAATAAACACAAGTTGCAGCCCTAATGTACTTGAGATTAGCAATCTATCATCTGATATATTCAACATAAACACATCACACAAACAAACATTCTTGATAAGGATTTGACTGTTGTCTGACACTCCATATAAATCAAACAATTGTTGTGATTATTGGCATTAAAACTAGCATGCAATAGCAAAGTATTTTAGTATATAAACATTAATATGTCAGAGTAAAGTTGAAATTTATTCAAAAGACATTAAACATGGTAAAAAAAAAAAGAAAAAGTTTTTAAATGAATGTTTGTGTTTGTATGCATGTGTCTAATTTTTTTAATTAAATCATTTTAAATGATTGATTTTCCCTCTTCTCTCCAGGTTTCTTTCCTTAATATGCCCTCACCCCTCTTTTAAATACCTCTTTTCCTCTTCCTCTACGAGTCCTTAAATCTAGCCTGCAACAGCTCACGTTTCCTTCTCTTACAGCTGTTTCTCAGCTCAGTTCCCTCCTTCCTCTCCTCTAAAACTATATGACTTTCTTCCTCTTGCTTCTCCCTGTTTCCTCAGTCTCTTCCTGCCCCCTCTCCACCAGCTTACTCTTAACAGTTCATTCTAGTTGGGACTGTGTGTGTGTGTGTGTCATTGTTGGATTCTTTTTTGTTCTCAGGCTTTATTTAGCCATTGTTAATCACTTTGTTGGCCTCAGACCGCCATTCACCCAGTTTCTGATGAGCAAAGTACTATTACAGGGCAAAGAAAAGCCACCATAAACCAACACAGTGCTTCATTGATTTTATAATCTCTGAGATTTAGAAGGATTTGAGAAGCTTGTTTCTCTATCATTTTCTCCTTCTTTCTCTTGCTCCTTCCTTAAATTCCTTCCCTGGGATTCCTCCCTGGGATGGGCAGTTTGACACTCATTAAACAGGAATGAAGATGCAAGAGGGGCGTGTGCACTGTCTTTGTGTGTGTGTGTGTGTGTGTGTGTATATGTTTTTAGATTGTTTAGCTTGATGAAAGATTGGCTGTTCTGTATGTGGGCAATGAATAGGTTTTGACTGTTTCCAGCTAATTACAGTGAACTTTTACAATACACACACATATACACACACACACACACACAATCTCTCACAAACAAACACTTGCCCCCTCAGTCACTGCACGGACACAATCAGATGTGATGAAAGCCATCTGCTGAGATAGACACTGGGAGAGAGTGTTTCCATTGTGTGTGTGCGTGTGTGTGCGTGTGTGTGTGTGTGTGTTTGCTTTGTCAACTCCAGTGCTGTGTCATGTGTTGGCCCATGTTTGCTTTTATAAGTGGTTCCAAATGTGGGCAAGTGAGTGCCCCTGTAAGGTCCTCTCTGTGTGTGTGTGTGTGTGTGTGTGTGTTTACTGTCATGACTCCCATATGCGAGGGAGTTCCATCACAGCTTAGTGGTGTTTATGGTGCACGGAGCTGCTGCTGGCAAACACACAAAGGTTTTCACTAAATTAACCTCGTAAAATTTGAAAACAAATGTTCGTCATGTGTTCATGAACAGATCCCTGTCCTGGACTGATGCACAGACGTACAGTATTTGTCACCACATTACAGATGTGTTGGGATTTATAAGATTGTTTTGAGTCTTTGAGTCTTATGCGAATTAAAGTTGTAAACTGAAGAATCATAAATCAGGAATCTTGTTTTAACCCTGTTTACAATGACACACACAGTATATTACCTATTATGCTGCACAGTCAGTTTCATTCACTGTTTTAAAATGTGGAATGTGTTTTTAAACCAGTCTCAAACTTTAGTACTATATTGTAGCTTTAATATTACCTCACTTCCTTTTTCATCGCTTTCTGTGGTTAAACAAGTATTGAATATGAAATTGACAGTGAATGGCTGGCGTTGCTGGTTGGTGGGGGGTGTGACTGAAGTATTGGACCTCGGGTCTGTGTGTCAGCCTGTAGTAAAACCACCAGCAGGAGTATTTATACAAGTGGCAGCAGTTAGTGTGTGATTGAGAGGTATGTAGAAACTCTGTGTTTGTGTGTGTGTGTGTGTGTGTGTGTGTGTATGTGTGTGTGTGTGTGTGTGTGTGTGTGTGTGTTTTAAGTTTTTGTCTGTTGCAACAGCTGTAGTTGATGTGGTAAGTACATTTTGGATTGCCCTGGAGCGCACACACAGTACATGGTCTCCATGCTAGTAATAGAAAGCGGAGCTATGTGGCCAATAAAATGTTCTATATCTTAAATCACTTTGAACTTCTGATAGATTTCAGTATTGTGCAAAAAAGATGCCATAAAGTTAAAAGAAAATTTTGCAGAAAAACAAAATCACATATGTTAGCATATTAACGGTCCAAAGTTTTTTTGTTTTTTTTTTCTTTTGTGAATTGGAAACTGGAAACAGTTGGGCCATTTTTGTTTCATAAATAAGTTTATAGAATGTATTCTATACCTGTAAAACATGTGTAGATGTCTGGAATAGAATTGAGAGAAAATGAAGTAGAGCCCGACCGATGTTGGACTTTTGGGACTGATGCCTATACCGATATTAGGGAGTTAAAAAATCTCGATAACGATGTATCGGCCGATATATATATATATATATATATATGGGGGGGGGGGGTTCACAAGTGTTTTTATTTATATATAATATAAACACTTGTGAAAAAGATAAGTAATGAAAGCAGAATATTTTACAGTTTAACAATAAACTTTATTATCCAAAATGACATCAAGTGCACTGAAACGGTAAATTTCATTGGGAATTAAATAAAATAAATATATATATATATATTATATATCTGTCGGCCAATAAATTGCTCTAAAAGGATGTAGACCCCTGCACATTATCAGCACAACATTTCAAATTATGGCCAAAGATCTCAAATGCTTTAAATTCCTAATGAAGGTCTATGAGCAAAATATCTCTTCTATAACAGATATTGTGCTCACAGTGTGTGTGTGACCACCAGTTTATAATAATATATAATATTCAGTTTTCAGACATGCAATAGATTATTTTCATTACTTAGTAGACTGACCAGTCAGAGACTCCACTCCACGGTTTCAGCACTATTTCTAGCAGTGTTATTTGTCAAAATTTAAAAAAAAAAAGAAAGAAAGAATCACATTTCATTCAGAGATTTCAGTCAGCCATTTTGACTTGCATCTAGGAATTTTTTTTATATTTTTAGCAATGCTAGTGTCACAGTTCTATGACAGTGTTGGTTGGTTGGTGGACAACTGTAATCCAGACTGAAATATTATAAACTATTAAATGGATGGTTGTGAAATTTTGCACAGACATTCATGGTCTCCAGAGGATGTATTCCAGTGACTCTGGCGATCCATGTACACAGCTTATTAATATAAAGTGACATGTAGTATCAGTATTAAGAAGAAAACCAAATTTAGCCCTATATGCAGTATATTCATGTACAGTGCTCTATGTGCATGCATGTGTGTCATGCATGTGTGCAAGGATGTGTGAAGAGTTAGCCACGGCCTGGAGGTTGTCCAGGCAGCTTGGCAGCAGTTTGTCCTGATGACACATTTACTGTACAGGCAGCCAGGTTAGCCTTTAGTTGGTGATGAGATAAAATACAACTCTGATCTGTTTTCTCTCTCTTTCTCCCCATTTCTCTGCCAGTCTCTCACTGTTTCCTTCTATCTCCAAAATGACGTTAGTGCCGTTTCGTCCAACAGAAACTTAAACAGCGCTGAAATGATCTTGGATACGAATTCCCTTGCGCTATAACAAAACACTTAAATTGACTTTTCTTGCTCTTGCTCAGCTGGAATACACACTGTCGTACTATTTTTCAAGTGGAACATAAAATTAACAACATCCATGGCACAATGTAGTCCATTGGCTGAAGGCACTGAATGTGATTCCGCTGCGATTAGTAATCCACCTTTAGCCTCCAAACGTTAACCCACTTTTGCACCGCCCTCGGGGACTGTATGACAAGGCAGTAGATAGTATTGACTTAATATTAGTGGACAGTTTTGAGCCTTTTTTCTACTGTTCTCCAGCTGTGTTGGTAGATCGTATTACAGGCGGATGATGGACCTGAAATGTAGGTCTGTAACAGGATCTACGTTCATGGCCAGATTTGACCTTAATCACCCATATCTGCTCTGCTGTGGTCAGAAGAAGAGTGATGAGATGGTTCATGATGTCCATCAATGTGCTCCGAGCCCGTCTGCTTCCCATAAAGCTGACTAAGCAGAATGGACAGACGAAGGGTGACCTTTGACTCCTGCTTACCCCCAACCTGAACTCACCATGGCAACGCCTGAAAGAAGCCATCTCCACTTCCTCGTCTTCTTTCTCTCTCTCTCAAACACACACTTTCCCTCGCTTCTGTGACTTATTGTTGCCATGGAAGAAGTGTTTCCTCCCCGCTAAATGTCAAGGTGACCTTGTGTTCTCTGCCAACAGCAAAGCCCGGCCATGTACTGTAGGGTCATGCTCAATGTTTGACAATCTTCTCACACGTTGAGTAGTCTTTGTGTTTTTTTATTGTTGAGGAAGGAAAGACACTGGACAGATATTACCTTACTTTCCAACTCACACAGTTTCATTGCCACCGCCATGATGTTTGACAATATTAACTTTTCCAGTTCACACATTCCCACTCACACATATACATACATACAGAGCTTGCCATACAAGAAAGCAAGCACATTTCGCCAAGGGACAGTCGGGTAGGTGTCAGTTTTTGCAGGCTTGTGCTAAGAGAGGTGAGGGGATTTGGCAGCAGTATGATTTTAACATGGAGTAGCCCATAATTTAGCCCATAATTGAGGTAATCTAGAAACAATGTCCCACCCAGTACATTATGGTCACAATTCTTTAATGATTAGATTCTAATTGAAAATGTTGTATGTGAATTTGTAACAACACATTTACTAATATATACATATATATGTATATGTATGTATATCAGGTTTTTTAAATCTTTAATATGAATATCTGCCTCAAACATCCGGTATCAGTCACTGTCTCCACTGTAGACCTGAATATTAATGAGAGAACTTTATTTGTTTATACAGTGTAATTTCAATTCAAGAATGTAGCTGTCAACGTTTCATTGTGACATATTTAAGAAACACGATGGACAACATAACTTTTCGTAATACTGCTTCAAAAAGGCTGTTAAACAGTCAATATTCTGCCTGAAGGAAATAGTTTTTGTGCATGACATAATACAGGTTTTTTAAAAGTTAAATAACTTTATTATAGTTTCTTCTCACCAACAGGGCTGGCACTCAGCCAACATGAAATATTCTTTTTGCCGGAAGAGCTGTTGCCAGATGTTACATCTATGTAGAGAAAGAGGCCACATGTGGAAGTTTAAGTTCAAAGTTTATTGAATTAAAACTCCACATTTTTCTGGTTGGTCAGTATCAACCAAAGCAATGCCATTTTTAGAAAAAAAAAACCTTTTTCTAATATGTACTGTCGTGTGATTTTATATTACTTTCACTTCATGATTGAGTCTGTTGAGTCCTCTCCTTGCTTGGCTGCTGGGTCATGTAAAGAATTAGATGGAGAGCCTGAAATCTGTCTTTGTCTCCACAGATGAATAGTATGTGGCGTGTGTGTGTGTGTGTGTGTGTGTGTGTGTGTGTGTGTGTGTGTGTGTGTGTGTGTGTGTGTGTGTGCGCGTGTGTGTGAGTGTGTGTGTGAGTGTGTGTGTTTGTCCCACTTCATGAATAGAGTTTCTATTCACATGCTTGTGGAACAAAGCTACTGCAGAGTTCAAGCTACTGCTGGATATCCTGTTGATATCACACAGACCCATTCTTTTTGCACTGTGTGTGTGTGTGTGTTTGTGAGTTTGTGAGTTAATACACATAGCAGGCGTTGTAGAGTGCTGCTGCATGGTTGTGGTTAATTACAGATTCCTTTTGTGTAGCTTACAGTGCTCTGTGTGTGTGTGTGTGTGTGTGTGTGTGTGTGTGTGTGTGTGTATGTGTGCGCTGCCTTTTGTGAGCAGGGTGCCTCATTCTAGCAGTATCCAAACCACTGTCCTTCAAATGTCATTGTTGAGCTCATGTGACTGGCATATTTAGTACTGGCAGGGTTGCCACACCAGTATAATCACACATTGCAAGCAAACCCGTTATGTGGAATATCTGTGTGACAAGTCAGAAAGAAGAAGCGTGTTATTTTGCCTCACGCTGACAGCCTTTCACCCACACATGTCCACATGTCATGGCAGTAACCAAGCACCTGGGTTAACCCCATGTTACAGCTGATCATGCGCACATCACTGTTCAGTGGGTTCAATGGACTTTAGTGGACAGGTCATCATTTTTCTTAAATTATCCTCAGACCATCTCTGGACACTTCTTGCATTATGACTGGGAGCATTGTTTTGTTCAGAGTTAGTTACATGATGGTCCAACTAATGATTATTCTCATTATCAGTTTCTAGCAATTATTTTTCAATGCCGTTGTTCCATTGTAATTGAATAATTGTTTCACCTCTAAATAAGCAATTGACATTTTTCCCAAGGAGCACATGTGTTCTATAAAAAATTTAGGAGCGCATAAAGAATTTTAGGGTCGCAATGAGAATTTATCAAATAATGTGTTTCTCCTTAAGGGGACATGAGGAGACATTTACAAGCAAAATGCTTCATTCCAGCTGTATCCAAAACCGCTTGTCCTTCAAATGTCATTGTTGAACTGCAAACAGAGCATGGTACTGTTTAGTACTGACAGAATTGCCGCACCAGCACAATCACACATAACAACCAAACCGTCTGTATGAAATATCTATGTGACGAGCCAGAGAGATTAAACATCTGCTTTGCCTCATGCTGATTCTTTTGAATACAAAAAGTACAAAAAGTGAACTTGTTTCTGCTTCAAACTGCATTTATTCGATGATTATGTAATTATTACTGCTGATTCAAACAGTATGAACAGTGTGAACACCTCTATAACAGAGTAGTTCTACTCGGGTCTAAGCGCCAAAAAGAGTGAGCTCAGTCCATTTACACACAAAGGACAGCACTGGTCCAGCAGCTCTTGTAAGCAGGTGGCCTTGCGTGCTTTGAGCTCAGCCAGCGGTCCACAGCAGGACTGGGATCAAATTGCTCTACCGAAAGGCCGCGCCAAGCTGATCCCCATCATTGTGGACTATGAGGACTCAGCCTCTTGTTGAATTCTTGATACAGTTTTGGCCCTTTGCGTGATTTTTTTTTTTTTTTTTCTATCAGTGGACAACATTGGTTTCCACGCTGTCACTGTGTCATCGATGTTGTGTTATAAACCTTTTTGTTGAACATTTTTATGAGTAAAACGCTTGTGACTGTTGAGTCCTGTAAATTGATATAGCTGGTCTACAGTGTGGAAGGATACAATGGATATCTTTTCCATATGTTATGATTTCACTTTAAATCTGCCTATGTGTTGCGCTGCTGAGTCTGAAACTGTGTGTCGAATGTTTTTTTTTACCGCGCAGTGCTAAAAACAAATTGAAGTGAAGTTAAGTGAAATACTTGTGGGAACACATCAACACATCCACCATGTACTTCAGTTATCTAAACCGGCTTATTTGCAGTGAGCACACCTGAAATGTCGGTATTAATCCCTCATTGAACGTTTACAATAGATCACTTGAGTGATAATTTTTACTGTGCACCTTCATTTTCTCTTCCGATACCTTCAGCTAAACACGGGGGCTTACAATTCTTTTTAGCATAGGTGCCGCATTCACACTCCTCTGTTTATTCTTAGGTCTACGGACACAAATTATAGCTGAAATAATACCCACCCAGAAGGAAAAGGGAATTATCTGCTAAGTTATGGCATGAATTCATTCATCTCCAGGTTTCCATGGTAATTGAATACGCCCAGAACAACTACTTGTTCTGTCGTGTATGTGTGTAAGTAGTGGATTTTAATGCAGATACTGTAGTCAAAGTCCCAAGTTCATGTGTATTGGTTACGTGGCGCTGTTTGTCTGTGCATTCGCTTGTGTGTGCCTCCATCGGATGGTGTCGTGAGCTCAGGGGGAAGTGAAAGAGAGAAGAATGGGGGGAATTCTGTCAAACAAGTGCGAGAGAAGAGGGGAAGAGGACAGAGAGGCGAGTGTCAACAGGGTCACTTATTTTTAGCTGTCACTGTCCTCCGCTGTCCTTCCTGCCTGGACATGCGCACACACACACACACACACACACACACACACACACACATACACATACACATACATACACAAACACTAAACATCAATGACAGTAGAGCATCAGCTACAATCATCTGGAAGTCACCAACAATGGGGCTTTTTCCCGCTTCAAGCTGCAAATCTGATATGGCATATTCAAAATATTTCAGAGTTTTTCCCAACCAATGCTTCATTTTTATCTCATTGACTACAGACCCACGCAGAGGAACCAATGACATACCCTTGCTGCTGTTGTAGCAGGGTAAAAGTTGTAGCAGCAGGGGAAGCATAACGTGTAATTCAATCCTGTTTGGTGGTTTATTCACATGGATTTCGCGCATTTATTGTGCATGTCTAAATGTTGCCAGTGTTCAATAGAAATGCCCATCGTCGTTGGCAGGCCAAGGTCAGATACTGTATTAATGCTTCTCCTGTAATGCAGATAGTTTCACTTTTACTCGCAGAGTGTTTGTGTTGTGTGACACTTGCTGCGAAAACCAAGTGCAGTGAAGGTGAATTCAGTTTGCTTTGTTGTGTTGAGTGTCTAGGTTACTCTGAATAATTCACTGACCTCACTGTCAACAGTTTTCTGCTGATGGTAGACATTACTGACAACTTTACATATCAAAGTCTGCGCATGATGCCAAGTAACTTGGCAGTAAGAAGTCCAAACATCTGGAAACCCTCATTTCATAAATCCTAACTATCTGCTTGGCTAAATACCACTAAGTGTAATTTCATTTTTGTTCAGATTAATTGTTACTTCTATTCATCACACACATCAGTTCAATATCTCTTAACCAAGAGCTTGAGCTTGTGCATCAGTGCAATGAAACAGCTACCATAAATGGTAAGGCATCACTGCTCCCTACATCTGTAAGCAGATATTTCTTACACAAAAGCCTCTCTGGACAATGTACTTGTTGTGGGATGTAATTTTTTCTATGTTTTGTAGTAATTCATTTGTGTTGGCAAGATTTTGCAGCCAAGCAATGTGGTTTTGATTTGAAAACATGGTTTGAGTGTGTGGCTTGTGCTTGTGTGTGTGTGTGTGTGTGTGTGTGTGTGTGTGTGTGTGTGTGTGTGTGTGTGTGTGTGTGTGTGTGTGTGCGCCTGTGTGTGTGTGAGTAAGTCGTTGTTGCCAGCATCTCTCGAGAACATGGTGTTGGGAGTGATATGACATGGCGTGATTTATCTGACACGCATGATGTATTTACATATAGAAGCCAGAAAAAAAAAAAAAAAAAATCTTATGTTACCTCATCATAGCGTTTGCCAAAATGTACACTGAGACCTCCTCCAAGGGCGAGTAAGCCAAACACAGTTGCACACTTATGAGCTTTACATCGCTATTTCGGGGGTGATGCAACCTGAAGTCATTGTTTCCGAAGTAGAATACTGAAGTCATACTTCACAGTCATCAGGGAGCCAACACAAATAGAGAGAACATTGCTCTTGGTATGTAAATACAACATGGACCTTGTCAAAATCGAATTTTTTCGTTAGTAACACTGTCAAATAACTGGCAGACAATAATACAGTAACAGTAATGGCATGATAATAGTTTCAGCACACACTGCAACGGATGACAATTACTGTATCAAATTATTGCAAGGAACTGAACACATCTGGATGGCCTTTCATATAATATTAGCCACTGTGTTGAATGTTCTGCCTTTATAATGTGACATAACACCACAAATGAATATAAACCACATTCGGAATGAAGTGCCATTATAAAATGATCATGATAGAAAAAAGTCCAACAATGAAGAAGCAGTTGACATCATTTACATAATCAGATTTTCACATCTGTCCACAGCTAAAGGTTTTAATGACCAATATATTTGTAACCTATTAGACCAACTAGAAAATGTGCTAAGTAGAGCGCTTGCTAGTGTGGAACAACATACACCAGACTTCAGAGGAAAAAAATTCTAATTCATAGTAAATGATCCAGATCCATTTTAATGGGTTTTTTTTTCCCTGGCCCACATCCCGGCCCTCCACCAAGTTTGGTTAAAATCAGTTCTGTTCTTTTAGCGTAATCCGGCTAACAAACAAGGAAACCAACAAACAAACGGAGATAATTAAAGTGAACGGTCCATCTTGAAGGTAAAATAGTTTCAAGCTTTTGAGTTGGTTAACTTTTAGACATGACAATTTTTGATCACCACACCTGAGTATTTTTTATTTTTTTAGCCATATCAAGTCTCTGGGTTACGTACAGTACAGAGGGCGACTCCCTTTCCCCAATCATACAGTAGCGATCCTTCATCTACATAAAAATCTATTGTATTGAGGGTTTTTAAGCATCTTCTTTTCTGAATCATTGTTAACCATTGGATGCTTATTTTACTGATGAATAAGCTGTGTTGAGTGCTGTACTTTTTTTTTTTTTGAAATGCCCCTATAAAATATAATGATCTAACCTAACGTGCCTCTGCCAGCCTTCATCATTGAGGGGTTAGGGAACACTCACACCAGGCGAAGTCTATTAAAAATGTTTTTCGTATTGTTTTTACGCTCTGCCTGAGATGTACTTAAGTTTATGACGGTTTGAACGTCATGCTAAATTAAAAATATCTCTTTGATTAAGTTCAAACTTTGACTCAGCTCTTCGACTGTGAACTGAAAATACACACGTGTGCGTTTTTAAGGGGATTTCACGTGTGCTGCTTTTAGTGAGAACACTTTGTTGCTCTAAATTTTCAAAGTAGAAGTTTAAAAACCCAATGGAAATTCTGTCTCTCTAAGTTTATCAAAGATTTATGAAAATGATTTCCTGGTCCTGTAACATGAATTTTCAAAAGGTGTTTTCCAGAAATGTGTAATAAGTAACTCTGGTAACATATTTGCAGAAGTGGGGAAAGTTTAAAAAATTGTAGTCAGTTTTATGTTCACCGCAACCAACTGTTCAACAGTTAAGATACTTTCTAGGCTAATGATGAAACATTAAAAATCAGGAAGGAATAAAGTTTTCCGTTAATGGAGACAGTTTGAATTCAGGCAGTTGAAGGTCTATCTAAGACGAACTCACTATTTTGCATGAATGTTCAAAAGTCATACAGGAAGAAATTAATCGCCGACCAATCTCTGCATGCTCAGTCATGCAGCAGCTTTCATGTCTAAATGTTGGAGCTACTATGGAATTTCCTTTTAAAATGAAGATACTGAAACGGGCCCAAGATCCTGGTTCCCCTAAAACACAATACACAAACATTTTCTTTGTTTCTTTTCTATTACTATATCTACTGTCTTGGATTTGAAAATAATAATTCCATTGGCTTTTAATACCTGTCCCGAGAAATGGGTGTTATCACCGGTGCTTTGTAAAGCCATTATGCTGCTTGCAGTAGTCTCAGAAATCAATGGCACACGTTTTATGCAAGTGACATATCTCTTCATGAAATGAAGATAGTCTCAGCATCTGCGTCTGATAGTTGTCACTGTTCCTGTATCATCAAAAGGCAAGCTGGAAAATGCACAAAGCGATAAGAGTGATTGATAAGAGGGAGTGGATGACGCGCAATAACTATTAGAAAACATAAACATAAAAAGATGATATGCAAGAGCGTAAGTGTATCTGAGGATGTATTCTTTTTTTTCTTTTTTTTTTTTTTGTCTTACGGCCTACAGTTTTCCTACCCCTCAGTCTGCGGGTTGGTTTTGATGTTTATGAAGGTGAGCACGTGGAGTGTGGCTTCATCCAGAGCAGAAGAAATGATCTACGACAGGCACGTCTCACTCACAAGCCGCTGAGAGGAACTGTCGGAACAGAGAGGGAAGAGAGATGGAGGCCAAAAATAAGAGAGGAGAGACATTTGTGTAGCCTGGTGACGTCAGTGTTGCCATAGCTGGATTTGGTTCCCACTGAGGCCACCCATGCTTTAAAAAAAAAAAAAAAAAAAATTATAAATATACTTATTTTGAAATACCACGACAATTAAGGAGTGACATAGATGACACGGTGACTTAGAAACCATAAAACATACTAGACAGACAGTTATCATAACACAGGACAGTTACAGGGTGTGTATGAAATAAGATCGAGGGGTGGAGATTTTGGATTGTGTTAGGATAGGGTGGGTGGTTGTGGGTGGTGTGTGTTTGTGCAGCCACCCGTGCTGAAAATTACGCACTTGCGCTACCAGAGAGAACAAATGAAAAACTACAACAAAAAAAAAAAAAGGTCAGTGAACAATGTGTGATAGAGAACAGGAACATCAGCCGTGTCGCATCTGAAAAAATAGATCCTGTCAGTAATGCATTTTTAATATGGTTTACACCCAAGGCTGTTGTCAGTGTAGCCTCCCTTATTTGACAATATGTAATGTTGCTGATTTTGATCGTACAGATGCTGCAGATGTTTAATCTCAAGTGTGACAACATTCAAAATAACGGTTCTGGTCTTTTTAATAAATGTTTTTCCCTCTAACCAAACCATCAGTTCCAATTAATTATAATGTAAGATGTTGCTGTCTTACTGCACCCTGACGTGTCTGCAGAGCTTTCACTCGTTGAGGTTGTTGAGTCACTGTAGTCTCCCATAGATGACTTTGCCAGGTGCTGAGATTTCTGGCTTTTGAAGCTAGGGATGCACACGCAGCAGTTTCAAAGAGGAGGCTGTATTCTGCTTTTTGAAACGGAACCTCCATGCTGTCTCAAACCTGAACACAACTTCTTTTGCTCAACAGTGAAAAATGGCACCACGAATAAATTGTACCATTTACTGTTTACTGTCACATTTTACATTTATGCAAAACTTTTTGTAAATCAGCTGCTTAGAAGTCGTATTTCTTTTTCGGTCTTTTTTCAATCTAGTAGAAAGAATGGAAGATCCACATTGATTGTATCCTGCTAGATTTTTTTTTTTTTTTTGCCCTCCAGCTTATTGCTGTAGTTTTCATTTTATTATAGTTTGTCACCACGTGAGAAATGGAGCTGAATGAGTTTTTTTTTTCCCTTTACTGGACACTGGCACTGTAAAACCGCAGTTTATCCTTCAAGGTTGGAGTGTGGTCTCATTTTGGTCATACTTTAGTTATTTTGAGGCTACGGAGCCACTGTGACTCACAGCTAACTGACATCCTGCTATGTTTTCATGAGTCAGTCACAAGAGAGAGAGGGGTGTGTGTGTGTGTGTGTGTGTGTGTGTGTGTGTGTGTGTGTGTGTGTGTGTGTGTGTGTGTGTGTCTTGGTGCCAGCGTGTGTGTGTGTGTGTTCGTGTGTCTCTGGCAGCACATGCAGGAGCTGCTAGGCCTGCGATTCATTTCTGCGACTGGCAAGCTATGACAGATGACACACATGCACACACACACACGCACACACAGATCTGCATGGAGGACTTGTGGTATTTACATGAACATGGCCAATTACGCTCTGTCTGTCTCCTCTCTCCACACTCACTGTCCTTTCCCTGACTCCCATCTGTCTTTCCATGAGACTCTTGATCTCTCCTCTCCTCTCCGTCTCTTTCTCTGCACCCTTGTCTGGATTTCATTTTATTTCACCCACATTTTTTTAAAAACTTCCACTGACATACATCTTTGGTCGCGAACGCTTTGTGTAAATTTCTGTCCTCGTCTCTCTGGAATAGTGGGATGTCCCACATTATATTGTTACTCTTATTGTAAGGCATTCTCTGTCTTACTTGAAAAGTAAAATTCCTTTTAATTCATTGTGTCTCATGGCCTGCAAGGTCCTGTTTGCAGTGTGTTGTTCCTCAATTTCAGTAGTTTCTAAGAAGTTATAAATGGTTGCTCTCTCTGGGTGTCTTCCCCTGTTTCACACCGATTCTGTGTATGTGGCTGACCTCGGTCGGCCCGCCCAGCAACAGGAAATATTGTATCGGAGGTGACCCTGCGATGAGTTTAAGTGGATGGGAAGCCAAACTCGCTGTGAGTGTCTGTCTCCTAGGAGCTCTTAGCGCCTCATGTATTATTTGAAAGTCATCCATCTGTCCGAGGCTTTTCACTGCCTCACTTGGCTAATGTGAGTTAAGTTAAATGGAACTTTTTTGTACTTTTCAACGTGCACGTGCACACACACACACACACACACACACACACACAAACGCACACACACACATGCACACACACAAATCTCCACATAAATGTCAGCCTTCATCACTAACGCCACTGGGGATCCACGCACACTATCCGACTGTCTGTATTTAGATTTTTCCCACTCACTCTCACTTTCAGTAAAGAAGAGTAACAAAGAATGGGTTTCTCCTACACCGTAGTAAGAGTATGTAGTAATAGTAAGTAGTAATAGTAAGAATGTGATATGATGAAGCTTCCTTACAATGAGCTGTTGAATGATGATAATATTTCAGAATAATGCATTAACCATGAAATATGAAACTTCTACCCCTAACAGCTTCTCTTTTTTTTTCTCCCCCCCCCCTCTTATCTCAGGTCTGTCAACAGCCAAAAGGAAGTTTGCTGACTCTCTCAACGAGTTTAAATTCCAGTGCATCGGAGATGCCGAGACGGATGATGAGATATGCATAGGTGAGCTTGCTGATGTGAAATCCAATACATTCACTGTACCTTCAGAGGAAACCTTGGAAATAGACGCTTAGACGATGCTTTGCCATTTTTAGTCCCTGAAATAGAACAGTCATATCAGCTCTGATGGAAAGACCAGCTTGTTGATCAGACAGTCTCAAACTGTTCCTCTGCTCTAAATCTGTCCTGTGTTGTTTTTAGTGTTAAATCTTGGTCTTTGATGAATCCCATCAATTAATTGACAAATTGTAAAAATTGAATGAAAGCGATGTCATTTTTACTGCCAGGCCATTCCCTGATGAGAAAGACTCGCTTCACATTTAAATCCTCTTCAGCAGCTAACATACAGTTTAGTGGTAGTAGTTCAGTAGATTATTGTACACTGGCCACAAACTCAAATACCAAATTTGAACACTGTGATCATTCGTCCTGTGATCGTTATGTCGAATCACTATTCATCCGTCTTTTCTCTAAATCACATTATTTCATGCCAGAAGGAATCTTTAAAGCATAATATCATTTATGATGGTCTAAAGTATCTCATTGAACTGATGATGAACTTTTCGTGGCATTCTGGCAGAACACAGAGGGTGAAGCCGGTCACATTGTGCAGAGGCCTAATCCTCTTCGTGTTCGTTTGTCTGTTGTGATCAAAAGACGTGCTGAGAATCAATAAGTGTATTTATCCAGCGGCATCAGGAGCATTTGTTACACATATAACATGAGATCTACAGTCCACTTTACAGTGTAGATTTTCTAGTAATTCCCAATAATAAAAGCGTCATTTACATAAGATCTAGAGTGACGATTGACTCTGCCCTCTCCAACCAGCGCTTGACCCCAACACATATTGACGTACATGAGAATATTGTGTAATGTTGTTGTACACGACAATATCCGTAACGCTTAATTCCGTGATCTCATCCAGGCTTTGTAGTGCTCTCTGTGTGTCCAAACAGACCTGCTGTGAAACACGCAGCGGCCACCACACCCTCTCATGCTGCCTGGCTCCGTCCGTGCAGGCCGCAGCTCCTCACTGGGCCTGACTCACCCTCCACTGTTGTTTAACTGTCTTTAACTATCTTTCCTGAACAGCTTGCTGCTCAGCTGGGCGGCACTGTTGTTTTAAAGGTAGTCAGGCCAAAACTCTGTGATACAGTTGTTTCACACCGAGCCGATCGACAGCGATATCAGTTTAAAAAAATTACACTTTTTAAAAAAAATAAATAAATAATGGTTGCTCCCAACCCAATGTCGTAATACTGTAGCCTTAAAATAGCCTCTGTTACTCTCGCCAGTTCAGTATTCCATTGTAATTCGCTCAGTATCACATTTGGATCATTCAGTGGGATTGATTTGGAAACTGTTTGGCTGCATTTTATAGGCTTTATTAAAGGTTGTGTTGTTTTTTTTAATACATTCCTTGCATAGTCCTGTGGTCCCTCTCTTTTATAGTTGGTTCTAACAACCAAATCCTGTAGCTTGAAGTCTAATGTTGAGGAACAGAGTGTGTGTGTGTGTGTGTGTGTGTGTGTGTGTGTGTGTGTGTGTGTGAGTGTGTGTGTGTGAGTGTGAGTGTGAGTGTGTGTTCTGTCATGTAATGATTAAGAAATAAACTTGGGCTGCACTGTATTTGCATGTGCATGTGTAATGTTTTTTTTGGGTTTTTTTTGTTTTACATTCCAGTGCACATGCAGCACATGTTCAATATGTATGTGCACTCACTGAGTCTAAAGAATGAAGTGTGTGTTTGTGTGTGTGAAGTGTTGTACAGGGAGACAGAGGCAGTTGAAGTGGAAAGTCTGGCCCAAAACAATGTGGCTGTGCTTCACTTGCCAGCGAGCGAGGGAACAAGCACTGAGCTGTGCTCTAAACCTCTAAATTGCAGTTTCATTTCCAGTTAATTACTCTGCTGTGTCATGACTTTAGAAAAATTTGTAAGAGGCCCAAGAACAGACACAAAGCACCTTCATCATCGCCACCTTTTGCCAACTTTCTTTAAACACTATGTTTCTGTCTGCCTGTACTTGTGTGTGTCTCACCATCACTGTTTGAAATACTGACTTTTTCTCCCTCTCTCTTTCCAATTGTCTCTTGTCTTCTTATGTCTCTTTCTCTTTTTTCCCCCTGTCTGCCAACATATCTGTCCTCAGCCAAGTCTCTTCAGGAGTTTGCAGCCGTCCTGCAGAACCTGGAGGATGAGAGGACACGGATGGTGAGTAATCTGGTTGATAGGAGGGAGTATTGTCGTTACTTTGCAGATACTATGACACTGAGTCACTGCCCCTGAGTCAGTTAGTCAAAATGACTCAGAGGTCAAGTAATTCATTTTTAGCATATGGTAAATAATTTAGTCTTTTCATTATATAATATTAACAGATAGCCTTTAGCTTTGGTTTGCATCTTTATGTTTTTACAGAAAAGGATATGAGTAACCGTTTTAATTCAAAAGATGTCAGTAATGCAGTAATAAACTGTGTCTGTGTCTGTGTCTGTGTGTGTGTGTGTGTGTGTGTGTGTGCGTGTGCGTGTGCGTGTGTGTGCGTGCGTGTGCGTGTGCGCGTGCCACCAGATCGAGAACGCCAATGACGTGCTGATTATGCCTCTGGAGCGGTTCAGGAAAGAACAGATCAGCGCAGCCAAGGTAAGGGAGAGTGACACTGCACAGCCACAGGACTGTTGACAGAGCTGAGCCGACTCTCCCCACACGTGCACAGTGCACTGGTATTGATACACGTGTACTGGCAGTGAAAATCACTAAATCAATAAAATCCTTTTAGCGCTTCCGCAGCTCTTACATGAGCACTGCCTTGCATAACATCCACCCACAACATAGCGTTAATAACACTATACAGTATTTCTTCAAACTTTCACATTTATTTGTACATTGAACTATCAGGCAGTTTTCAGTTATCAGCAGTTTTACCAAAACTTGAAATGTGATTCATCAGATTTTGGAACTTTGCTTTATGATGACGACCGTTAAACTTCAGGAACCACCTCAGCTCACTGGAGCTCCTGTAATTGATGTACGACCTTTGACACTTTAATGGAGGTGAAATGATTTGCAGTCGCAGCAACATTAGCACCTCCGCATCCCGACCACTCGGAAGACGTTGCCTCGGTTTATCTGATTTTCAATCACCGGAGAGTGTCTTTATTTCTATCTGCTCAGTACGTCTGGACAGGATTAACCACAGTATAATTTGTCGTCACTCTATTCTTATGTAATTTTCCTTGAAAAAGACTTGATCATTCCAGCTCCACAGAAAAATGTGCTCATATGACCTTTTTAAAACTATTGGCACAAATAAAATTTCCACTGAGGTCTATTGCAGGATAATTACAGTATTACAGTATCACAGCATTACAGTTATTCCCTGGAGTGTCTGTAGTGATGTTCAATATACAGTAGAGATATAAATTACATCCTAGTCATTTTATAATACTTCTGAATTTCCAGCTTCGCTATGGGCCACAACTTTAGAATTTGATAGACGAACAAGCCAAATACCCATCAAGTACAGTATCTTGGAAACCGAAAGCAATGCCATGATATGGCATTTTGTCCTTTTAAGACCAGCTTGAAATAAAATATACTATAAACAATATGTTCATGTGTCGCTCCCATACCGAGTGTCTATGTGTCAAGGTCTGTGCCGTCGCTACATGACCTGGATAGGAGATTAGAGGAATACATAATCCCACCATAAATCACTGCTCACCACTGGGGGGTCTCAGAGGCCAACAGGGCTCCCTCACGACGCAGCCGGTGTTTTTTTAGTGTTTCAGTGAGTATAAATCTTTTGTACCTCCACTGAGTGTACAGGAAGGTATGGAAACGTTGAACATAAAAAAGTAAGCAACTAGGTAAACAGGGACGATGATTACCTTTTTTAATCGCTCTATCTTGGACCAACTCTGTTGAATCACTGCAAAAATATTCAATACTAAATGACTCCATTGGACAGGGCGTCACAGAGAGTCTCACATATGCAGTTTCATTCAGATTCAGTTTTTGTTTTCTGACAAAATAAGTGCTGCAACACTGTTAAATTAAAACATAAGTACTATACTGTACTTTTTCTGGGTAATCCCTTGCCCCGTTTAGTGAATATGCCATGTTTGAGTTTTTTTTAATCTCTTTACAGTAGGTCATGGTACACTTACCCTGCGCTGTCATTAGCTATAGGACCTAGATGAGTAGCCACGGGGGGATTCCGCTGATAAGTGCGGTATTAAACATGTTATCAGCGCGTACCCGGCTAATCCATCCCTTTATAACAGGTCACCGTTTGATTGTGACATGGTGGCCAGATTAAGAAGTGAACGTATAATCTGTACAGTCAGGTCACCATGAGCGATGTACTAATCCCAGTTTAGCCCTAAAAGAACCAACAACATCTTCTTCGCCCAACGCAGTTTCACCTTGTCCCAAAGGCTCCAGAGCTGGCAAACCTCTAACAACCAGAGGAGTTTTAGGAATTCACACTAATCAAAAGAAGCTTTGCAGAGAGAAGGTCTCAAACAAGGGTTATCTTAAAATTCAACATTCACTGTAAGCACAATCGGCACACTTAGAATAAACTTTCTGAGATGATCTAATGCTGCAGTGATGTTTTTTTTTTTTTTTTTTTTAGAGGAATTGGTGTTGTGATGTAAGTTTCGCTCAGTCGTGAAACATTGTCACATAAATGAACACAGATGTACGAATGTGCAAAAGTAATGATTTTTATCAGTGAAATTCATCTGATCTCTGCTTTCAATTTTCAGGCTTAGAGCGTAGCGTGGTATTTTCATTTGACCATTTAGCTGGTAAAGTTTGTGTGTCTGTAATTTCCCCATGGATTTGTGTTACAGTAACAAGTTGTTAAGGTTCAAACATTAAAGGTTGATGGCTGGGTGAGGTCATTCCTGAGTCAGTGTTAAGGCACAGTCGGTACTGCCTCTGTTGAGGACATGGTTAATAATACAGTAGAGTATATTCCTTTGACGGTTAGTGGTACTATACATGGTACTATATATAAAAACAAACACACACACAAAAAAAAAAATGCATGAAGTGTTTCATGCCATCTGCTGTATGCAGAATCAGGCAGGGGGATGGTGATGTGTTGGTGGGCTTCATGTTTCAGTGGCACTTCCTGGTAATTGTTGACATGACAGTGAAGTGGAGTGTGGAGTCAAACTTGACTGTGGTTGACATGAGTAAGTCAAGGACATGGCGCTGTATCAGAACATTTCATTTACTTTAGCATCAGTCAGTTAACATACTGTGAAGACATTGCCACCTGCTGGCTGAGGATAGAAGTGACTTTAAAGTGACTTTTTTTTTTAAGTCATTGGTGATTGGAGATTTGGTGAAAAAGGGAACAGTTATTGACATTTATACTGACTGTGTAATTTGTGTCATATATATATATATATATATATATATATATATATATATATATTTATATACGGACACACACACAAATCAGACACACATACACATACACCTTTCATAAAAGAGGTCAGACAATCAAGCTTCTTTCAGTTGATTTCTTTTCATGTGTTTTCAGTCAGAATTATGTCATGAACCCCACGACGTGGGAGACACACAGAGAGTTGCAGCAGTTGTCACTTCAGGCATGATTTCCATAGTGAATTGACAAAGTCAAAGAGGCAGCAGACTTTAAACAGAGGCCTTGTTGTTTAGAAGAATGTTCATCATCTCTGATGCGTTCTGCAGCTGCTGTCTGTTCCTCCTCTGGCCCTGAAGGACTCTACTTGTTGTTGAAACTGGCTTGGCAGTGCAACACCTGGGTCATGTGACGGCAAAAGGGGTTGACATCATGGATTTGTCTGAGCGCAGACTGATGAGACATTATTTCCGAATTTTCACTGATCTGGGAATTTTATTTCCTCGGCAAATATCTTCCCAATGAGAGTGGGAAATTACCAGACAGGAAGATTGGTGAAATTGAATTAAATACATGACAGACGAAGACAGATCATCGCCGTTGCAAAGCATTCTCTAAATTCAGTATTTCCTCAGTGCTGCTCACTGATTTGCAGCTTTGCCCACAATAGGGCTTTTTCACAGCAGACACATTTTTTTTTGTTTTTTTTGCTTATGATAGGAATTCAGCCATCAGTAATTTTATTGTTTCCACTTGCACTTTCATCACATTGCCCATTCCAGCATCAGTAAAATCTAAATGAAAATAAAATGTAATTGATCAACAGATGTTTGGCTCACTGATTTCAGGCGTTGCAAACTTAGAGCTCTTTGCTTCCCAAAAAACAGATTAAGGGGCTGGACCAGCAATTTATAGCAATGTGGATACTGGTTTAACTGGCAATTCAAACTATTATTTTCATTATCATCATCATTAAGTGTCAGAATATCCCGTCTCGCACTGCTTTTTACCCATTTTTGAGCTTCTTTCTGAAGCTGCAGTCTGGTTGTGTTATGAGTTTTGGATATAGAAATGCAATAACATTAACAGGACGGGGCAGATGTACTGTTAATATTACCCAAGGGCCTCCCTGACACAGGGAGACCCACCCTGATCTGCCCCTCCTTTGTTTATGTGTTCACTTCTCTCCTCTTGTTTCCTCTCACTGTCTCTTTGTACTGGTAACTATATCTTTTCCTTCCATCGGTTTGAATTAGGTTAGAGTTTAATGGTCCTAACGTGACTGATAATTACTCTGCAACTAATAGAACATGTTCGGAGGAGGAACATCTGCTTCCTTTGTTCTTTCCTCTTGGACACTTTTCAGTTTTTCTCTGTATTTTTAAATGCAGCGATCTGAAGAAATACACACCCGGCTGTATCTGTCCCCGGTTTATCATCCATCCATCTGTCTGTCTGTCTCTAATGTTGGTGACCTCAGCTCTGATGAAGCAGTCTGTTGTTTTATAAGCAGCTGTGCTCCCCAGACGAACAGATTCAAACTGGACTCACTGACAAATGGAAAATATCATGCAAAAGCTGAAAGAAAAATGAAGGTTACCTCGCTCTCTGCTCTGTTTTTTTCCAGCTACTACTAGAGGGTTTTGGTTGATTGCAGATGGCAGTCACTGATCAAATTAGTTCACATTAGATTAGATATTTGGTTTATTAATGATCCTCAACAAGTCCCACAGGAGTTGAATTCACTGAGATGAAGCTTCTTTTTTTTATCTCTTACAGGAAGCCAAGAAGAAATATGACAAAGAGACAGAGAAGTATTGTGCAGTGCTGGAGAAGCATCTTAGCCTTTCAGCAAGGAAGAAAGAGTCACATCTACATGAAGTAAGATGTTGTGTCTGAGTTTACATCTGTCTTCTTTCTCCCTCCTGGGTTGGTCATATGTTTCATATTTTGCCATGAATATCAGTCCCTCAAGTATTCTCACTATCCTTCCCCGTTGCAGGCAGACAACCAGGTCGACAACGTACGGCAGCATTTCTACGAGGTCTCTCTGGAGTACGTCTTCAAGGTGCAGGAGGTCCAAGAGAGGAAGATGTTTGACTTTGTGGAGCCTGTAAGATGACACTTTTTTTTTTTCATTTCCTTTTTATGTAACATGCCTATTTTTTTTTTTTTTTTTGTGGTCTGTATTACATTCTCTCACTTTGACATATCAACACCCAGCAGCTGCTTTTTTAACATCAGCCTTCAGTTAATGGCGAACAGCGGTTTGGAGGGTTTGGTGCCTTGCTTGAGGGCACCTCAGTGGTAGCTGCGGCGGAAATAAAGACAATTTGTTGCACACACACACACCACACAAACCTGACTTTTAGCTCTGCAGGAAAATACAAAGTAGGTCTAATTCACTTCTTCTGTTTGAGTTTTGTCTTTTTAAGATATTTAATTTTCTCGTTGTCGCTTGGCAACATTCTATCTCATTGTTTTTCAACACAAACATAGCTGCAAATTCCCCAACTTCTTGATCTATGAATCTGCTGAACGAAATGTATTGGTTCACTTCTTCTCCTCCTCCTTCTGTTTCTTTCCATTTTCCTCTTTTTTAAATTTCTCCACTCGACCTTTGACCTCTTGTTCTTCATCTTCCACATCCTTGTCTTTCTCCTCCACCCCACCAACCCACCTGTGTTTTCTCCACTGTGTCCTCCTCCTGCACTTTCTCTCTCCCAGTTCCTCCCAATTCTCAACCTCTTCCTCCTCCTACACATTCTTATACTTTTCCCTTTTCTCACACATCTGCATTGGTTCCCCATCTTCCCTATCTACCTTCTTCTCTTCCTCCTTTTCGTCCTCTTCCCTCACGGCCTTCACCTTCTTGCCATTTTGTTTCCCTCAGCTGTTGGCGTTTCTCCAAGGCCTGTTCACCTACTATCACCACGGCTATGAGCTGGCAAAGGACTTCAATCACTTCAAGACTGATCTCACCATCAGCATACAGAATGTAAGGTCACGCACACAAAACAAAAGGTCACACCATAACCTTAAGCACAGCACATAAATATACATTTATGCTATTCAAGCAACATGTTTTAGTCCCTACAGATACAGATTTTATTAATTAAATTAGTCTAGCTTAGAGGAAGCAGTTTTTGTAGAGTAACAGTGATCTGTACACCTCAATAGAAGGGTGCTTTGCCTGAAATGTGACTTCCATGTTGAAAGGTGAATGGCCACACAGATTTGAGGTCAGTTGGGTCAGCTTTTTTAGTACAGCGGAAACTGTTTTTGAAAGAATGTAGAAAATAATAATGCAGATGTGAAGCAGCTGCAGGCTGACAGGAGTTCAAACCGTCAAAGAGTCATATGGGAAGAGTATTTGACACCAAAAGGGCATACAGGATGTCATTACACAAAAGGAGCTTGTATAGTTACACTGCTATTTGTAGGAAAATTTGAGAATTAAAAAAATATATATATATATTTAGGGTTTATAGCGATGAGCTTTTTTTATATTCTGGTTAGAAACCGGTTAAGTGTCAAGTTCTGCTGTTGTTGGAAGTTGAGCTTTTCGCGGGACCAGAATGTTCGATCAAAGACCTGAGGGCGTGTTTTCCCCTGTGCTTGTGTCCGGACAGACGAGGAACCGTTTTGAGAGCACGCGGTCGGAGGTGGAGAGTCTGATGAGGAAGATGAAGGAGAATCCGCACGATCACAAGAGTGTCAGTCAGCACACCATGGAAGGATACCTGTTTGTACAGGAGAAGCGTATGTATCAGCCCACTTCTGTGTGTGTTTGTGTGTAGGTGTGTAGGTGTGTAGGTGTGTGCATGTTACAATGAGGACACAATTCGGCAACAATGTACAGTGTTGCAGAACAATGGAAACATGAATGAGTGTGTGAGCAGGTCTGTGTGTATATTTAGGTACAGCACATTCATGTAAGTGGTGTGCTGTTTATCTCTCACACATCACACATTTACACACACACATACACACACACACACACACACACACACACACACACACACACAAACACACACACACACACTCACCCACACACGCGCTGCCAGAGCTGCAGAACAAACAAACTGTAATGAACCCACAGCTGATGAAGTCAATTCTGATCTGCTGGAGCCGTGACAGCAGCTCCGAGCAGGTACCATGGTAACATGTCTAGCACGAAAGCAGGCCTCTTTGTTTAACCCTGTTTCCTCCTACTGCCTCTGCTTTCTGACCATTTGACATAACTTTTTTCTCTTTATTCCTTTCTTCTGCTGTTTTTGGTTTAAACCATCTCTCACTGCATTTCTTTCTCTCCTCCCCTCAGGTTCATTTGTATCTACCTGGGTGAAGTACTACTGTACATACCATCGCGAGCCCAAGAGGGTGACCATGGTACTGTTTGACCCTAAATCAGGAGGGAAAATGGTGAGTAGCTCCGGCCCTTTAAAAATACACATATAAGGTCACAATGTCACTAAACACTCAGGCTATCGATCTGCCTGACTTTCTATGTCTATATGTTTGAGACTTGCACACAAGTTCGGCACATGTAGCCACAGACACCCTCGTGCTCAGACAGAAACACTCACACCTGTTTCGGCCTACCATCATGTTGTCTGATTTGCAGTTGGTTCTCACCCAGTTCATCCCACTGGGCCACTCTCCAACACTCATTTACACACTCTGCTCACTGCTGAGCCCTCGCTCTGTGGGTGTATTTTTATTATTCTTAACACATTAAATTCTGTCGTGAGAGATTTCCAGGACAGCTGCGATTAGGTTTTTTTTCTTTTCTTTTTTTTTTTTTTGACAGCAGGAAAGTGTTCCACTGCTTTAAAGTAAAGTTTTACGTCAGTGCTTCAGTATGAAATCAAAGGGCATTTTTTGAGACACGGTACCATTTTCACACCAGTGCACAGTCATACAGGGAGATACTGGTTTTAGCAGCCAGAGATAACAAGTTTCTCCCACAGCAGCAGCCTTAATAGATGAGGGTGCAGTGTTGCCAAATGATATTTGAGTAAGCAGCATGACTTCATCTGCCATCTCTCTTCACTCCACCTACATACTAAACAATGCTGATGCAAGTTCGGGCCTGTTTTCTGACAGTTGTCACAGCATTCTGCGTCGATACAGTAACGAGGGGTTAAAGTAAAAGCAGAAAAACGTGAACATCACCGAAAGCTTTCCACTTCCAACATGGTAAGAAAGGTATTAACACAACAAAATAGGTCAGAGGGAACGGTGCAAAAAATAATGGACCCAGAGCAGCTGCAGTGGATTAGACTAAAAGAAAAAGAAGTCAGGGATTATAAAGAGTAAAGATGATGAGGGGGGCTTTAGTGTTTTTATAGGAAGAGAATCGAAACTGCACGAAAATGCTTTGCATGCATGCTAAATGTGTATGAGGTGGGAGTGTAAGCATGGTTCTTTATCACGTCACAAAATAAAAGTGCGTCTGAGAATTTCCACCCTTTTATGTGAAGGATGAAAATACTGTGTTATATACTGTGTGCTGAGTTGTCAAAAGTGAAGTTCAGAAGTTCAGATCAGCTGTTGCCAACATGCTTTCAGTCTATGGCTTCTTCATCTTACTACAATTGTTTTATACATTGGCTTCTTCTCTCTTCTTAGAATTTTATGAAGTATTTCCTGCTTCACATATAAAACTCAATAAATACAAACCAGAGGCACTACCTGAATCGTCCATGTGGATGTGTTGAAGTTAACACAACATTACAACACAACTTGATTATACCCCTTTTATATTGCTGTTACAAACCTACAATTGACACATAAATAAAGAAAAGATTAAAGTGCATCTCTCTTTTGTACCTGAACTTAACAAGCTGAGCGTCTGATGAACAGTGTGTGTGTGTTTGTGATGAGGTTCAGTCTGTTCTGAACCTCTTCTTAGTTCCTATTTATACATATTTTCTTGTTCTCTAATCCCTGCAGAAATATGCGTCGTTGCCCATCTCACACTGCAAGTGTTCGTCCAAAATTATCTTAATGTGGTTCCAATTGGAAGTGAAGCAAGTTGGAAATACTGTCTGTAGCTTCAGTTGATCTTTTTGTCCTTATTATGAAAAACACAGTTCACTTTAAAAACTTCTGAGTTCTTCGACTAGAAAAACCGTGATTGTCATTTCAAATGTCGTCCATGATGTTCGGGTTCAGGATTCTGTATGTATCAAACTGCTACTAATATACCCTCTTCCTTTCTACCTCTCTAATTCTTTGTCAGGGAGAAGAGGACAGCTTCATGCTCAAGTCGTGCACCAGGAGGAAGACGGACTCGATAGAAAAGAGGTTCTGTTTCGATGTGGAGGCTGTGGACAGGTCAGTGAGTGTGCGGTTTGACTGCATACATCTGTTTATATGGACTTGCCACACAATCTTCCTTTGACCCACCTCCAACTGGTTCCGTCTCACGTTTTCTTACTTTATCTCTCATCAAGATGACACATCATATTGTGTCTTTATCTGCCCAAATTAGTGTAATGCAGGAGCCATGCTTTCCTCTAGTTTTAAGGATATATAGTAACGTCAAAAATAGGGTATTTAGCACGAATGAATATTTTCCTAGCTTTTGCCACACATATAGTACATTGGATAGTGGTTTTCAGGAGATTTTGTCCTAACAACCAAACAACTATAATGGCAACAAAGACAAAAGTATGCCAGGAGTTTGTTATAGAAAATCATTGAAGCATCATGGAATTCCACACCAGTGTGAACGCTGTCTTCCTCATGTAACAAATGACAGCAATATTGACTGGCATGAGGTATTTTACATTGTGTAATTACAGGTAAGATACACATGAGGGTGCTGCTCCGTTGACTTGAACCTGAAGACAGGAGATTGTGGCAGTTTGTCCTCTCAGGCTTGGCCACCTGCGGTGCTCTGCTTCCAACACTCCTCCTCCTCCTCCTCCTCCTCCTCCTCCTCCTCCTCCCCTATCTCCCCCCTCCATCTCTGCCTGCTCTCCCTCAACTTCAACCTCTCCCGATCAAATCAGCTCACTTTGTCATCATCTCAGCCTTTTGTTTCCTTTTATCCATATTAAGAGTGTGTGTGTGTGTGTGTGTGTGTGTGTGTGTGTGTGCGCGCGCACGTGCGTGCGTGCGTGCGTGCATGCATTTGTTGGTGTGTGTTTCTTTGTCGAAGACACTTCCTCTAAAGGCGGGTTAAACACATGTGATCGAGCCATTTATCTGTAAACATTTGTGTTGCTTTGCATGTGTGCGTGTGTACAGAGTGTGTACCTGTACACATGCATCTGAGTGTGTCCTCTACGAGTGTGGTTGCCTGCTGATGGTATTCCATGATTGAAAGACACTGTGTAGTCAGGTGTGTGCGGAGGGGGTTGTGGTGCTGTGGCGGTGACAGCTGAAGGTGAGTGTTGTGCCGTCGACAAACCGTACAAGGACCGATTGAAAACCAATAGCAGGACATGACTAATGAGGCTGTGTGTGTATGTATGTTTGTGCGTGTGTGTCTGTGGTTACCTCTATGTGTGTGCGCTCGGAAGACTGGATTTTAGTCTCAGTTGCTTACATGAACAAATCCTTATTAGATTCTTTGTGAATTTATAGTTAAAGTTCTTTGTCCTCTTTACATCCTTTTATGGAGAAAAAACTGTTGATCTTTTTTTTTTTTTAAAACAGGAAAGTGATACTGTAGTCATACCTCAGGCACCCATAAATGAATATGCTTTGCACTTGAATAAGTGTGAGATTTGCATGCTGAGTTCCTTTCACACAACTCTGTGCGTCTGAGGAAGGACAACGAGATTTTTAAATGACATCTTTTCTATCAAGTTTTTACTTTGATACTGGGCAGATTAAACTCCAGAAGTAGTAGCTCTTTGTTTAAAGTGTGATGTTATGATTACAGCTGAATGTATTTGCATTTTAACGGACAGTGTTTGCCACTGGCCTTGATATTTGATAAGCCTATGTTGCTTTTGTGTGCGTGTGCGTGTGTGTGCGTGTGTGTGTGCGCGTGTGTGTGTGTGGGTGTGAAGGCCGGGAGTGATCACCATGCAGGCTCTGTCGGAAGAAGACCGCAGGTTGTGGATGGAAGCCATGGATGGGAGAGAACCGGTAGGTTACCACGGTTACCGCTTCGCTCTGATATGACAAAAACAACGAGAGTGAATGACAGAGATGGAAAACTGTCCGCTAAGCAAAACATTAAAAAATAATTTTGTAGCATTTGGTCGTACCTCAGCAGCTTTCCCTCAGTACATGCTTTCAGTACATACAGTATGTCACCTGCTAACATAGAGCAGCGGTTTCCAATCAGGGGCTCCTTAAAGGAGTCTCAAGATAAATCCCAGGAGACACAACATGATGAATGGGATTGGGAAAGGAGGATAAACACAACCGTTTTTTCCTAATGTCTTTCTTGTGAAACACTGGGTAATTTAGCTACTTTAAGCCTCTAACAATGAAGCAATCTTAGAGGGTTAGAAGGGAAAATCAATGTCAGGCGGAGCTGCTCACAACCTGTTGACACACACTACACAATCAGCAGTGAGGGGGGTCACAGACAGACATAGTGTCATGTAGAGGAGGAGGAGGATGAGGGTCATAAGCCGAAAATGTTTTTGAGGCACTCGTATAGAGCCTTCATCCCATAGATAATTTCAGTGTTTATGTTCCTAATTGGACAGTTGACTGACAGCCAGTCTCCCCAGCACTTCTTAATCTACAGCTCTTTCACCCTGAGGATGCAAGTGTATGTTAGAGCTGCTTTCCACCCTCTCATTTACCTGCGTTCATGTCCAGACACCTCCCTCATCCTCATGTCTACGTTCAAACATGCAAAGGTAATCGGTGTCCATAAACCCACCGCAGGCTCGGACAAGCAGCAGCTCCTCTGACGATCCGTAATAAAAGCAAGAGATGCTGATGCTCCTTTTTCAACTCTTCGGATCTTGCCCACCTCGCGTTGTTTCTGTGTTCTGTGGGCTGGACTCTCCACCTTTGCACGGATAATCAATGAAAACTCCCCACTCACCGCAGCCACACAATGCAGCCTTTCAGAAGAACAGGGCGGATCTGAGCGCGAACACACGCAGTCGCACACCGTCACGTTCATATCGACTGTATTTTCTGCAGTATGTTATATTCTGTTTAGTTTTGCTTTCATGTGAAAAACGTGTGGAAGTGGAACAAGCAGCATTTAACAGCTAGCATTCAAAGCCTAATAGGCAGATGTAGAAGAAATAGCACAAGCGGCATAAAATGCGTGTATTGTTTTAGGTGTAATTTAATGTATGAGTAATTCCTATCCTGTCTTGTCCTGCCATTAGGCTTAGTTGTAAACATGCTGAAGGAGTTTGTGTGTTTTCTATTTGCAGGTGTACAATCTGAACAAAGACAACCAGGCAGAAGGCAGTAAGTAGCTTTAAGTGAGATTCATTAACTGTCCAGATAAATGTGCAGTATTATTCATCATTTCTATCAGACTCTCTGTATTGGCAGCGTTAGGGTTAGATTTATATAAAGAGAATTCTGAATGCTCTGTGTGTCTATTTATTTGTGGCCCAGGGAACAATTCAGTATCTCTAAAAGATGTGTGTGCGCATTATTTCAATTTTGTCGTGTTACCATTTTCAAATACATGGTCATCCTGTTATGCGTTCTGTTTTATGTAAATTGAAAATCATTTTTCTTCTGACCGTGACTCATTTCACTGTGATGGCTCACACTCATTCTGCTCGTCTCCCTCTCCCCTCAGTGGCCCAGCTGGATGTCATTGGGTTCAACGTGATGAAAAAATTCATCTATGCTGTGGAGACTCGAGGTACGATGTTAACTCAGACTCTGTGGATTTCTTGCTTCATTAGTTTGATACGCTGTAATGTAGACAGAATCTGTAAGCACAGGAAGTCAAGAGCAAAGTTTTTCCACCAGAAGCCCAACCTTAAGAAAAGGTCTGATTTTGGAGCACTGTGTCGTAGTAAGTACAATATATAAACAAATATAAAATTCAGTCATTCATGTCACGCAAATGTATGTCCCATTAAAGACTCGTGAAGAAGCCAAATTCCATAATTTACTTTAATAAAACTCTCCATCTAAAATGGTTCTTTTTGGTCCTTCAAAGTTCACACAGAATTTACAAAAACATCTTGACTCCTGCATCTACAACCTGCGACCAGAAATCTGGGTGTAATATTTGACAGTGACCTCAAGTGTGAAAAGCAAGTTATTCGGTCATATTTTCATTACAATGAGCAGCATCTCAAAAATCATCTTCTTGCCTCTCTCGTCTTGATCTCGGGAAGGGGACATATGCTTTCGTGTCGTCTCGGTTAGATTATTGTATTTTGTTGTATTCACGGTTTAGCCGAAAAAACAAACCCGATGCCTTCAGCACGCACAAAACGCAGCTGCTCGGCTTTCAGCGAATACTAAAACACAAGATCGTCTCACTCCTGTTGAGCCTCTCTGCACCAGTCAGTTTTAGAATTTTAAAACTTAACTGATTACCATTTAAGCAGTTTATGGTTTAGCTCCCACTTATATTGGTGAGTTATTGCTCCCCTACAAGCCAGAGCACTGCCTCGGATCCTCATGCTGGGCCCCTCTGGCTGTTCCTAAGTTCTGATTTAAGACTTCAGAGGACTGGTCTTTTGCAGTCAAGGCTCCTCAGCTCTGGAACTTATAAAACATAACTAATCTAAATCCTTCATAACTGAAAAACGGAGTTTATATTAATACCAACCATGAGTTATGTCGACAGAAATACAGTGCAATGACATGGATTCATTGTCAAATTAAATCATATTTTCATGACTGTAGTGATCTCATTAAGGGAGCATAGGGAGACATAAAGCATGATAAGCTAGCATAAAATCACATCACATTATATACAGTACACAGTAGACTTAAAAAAAATGTTTATGTAATGCTACCATAGATACAGTATGTATACAGTATATGTTATGTGTGTAGGTACACAGTCACGCAGCGAGCTAAACACACTTCCAATAATGGCTGAAGGATTGCCTTTGAGGTTTCTACTGGAGGCAGATGTGAAATGTGTGAGAACAGCACTGGACAAAATCAGTAGTAGAGAACGTTGAGATTCCATAAATAGTTGTTTGACAAAAAGATGATTAAGTACGGTAACAAGGGAACTGGACTCACAATATTATCGAATAATTATCTGTCACATTATTCACATTGAGTTTCGGGAGGATACGAAGCATAAACACAAAGTTCTCATCGAAAGTACGACAAAATAATTCATCAAGTAAATGTAAAAAGGCTAAAATACGCAGCAGTTCTCTCAGTAAGTAACGTTATCTGCAGCTAGTAGCCTACAGTGGCTAGCTTGGTTAGCAGTGAGCTGATTAAAGAAAAAAAAAATTCTACTCAATCACAAAACTGCTGTAATGAAAAAAAAAAGAACCTAGAGATAATGCCCCAACAGGAGCATGTTGGGAGTGAATAAAAGATACACATCAGACACAATGTTGACTGTAACAATGTCAGTTAAACAGCTATGGAGATTATAGTATGTACAGTTTGTATTTATTTCTGATAAAAGAGATAACGTATTATATCACCAGAGTCTTTTAAAGGGTGAATAATTAAATATATAACGCATGATACAAGCTCACTTCCATGTTCCACACAAACAGCTGGTAGAGGGTGGTTTGAAATGACAGGCGTCAAAGGTCGTCTGCAGGATCTGAAGCCTCCGCCTTCTGAGCGTGTTGTCTTCTGATGCATCTAAAATGTCACAGTAATTGTCCACATGGGCGATAACATTACCTTTTCCCCTTCATCGGCTGCACCAAGAAGGGTTCATTACTACACACTCTTGTTTGGCATACACATTTACATTTAAATTGTATGTAATGATGGCCTCGTGTTTCTCAGCTGCCCGGATTATTATTTACATGAGGGGCATGTATGGAAAGAAAAGTGGCTCCAAAACAATGAGTGGTGATAAATGAAATATTAAAGCAAATGTAAATGCTAAAATGACCCGAATTGTATTAAACTAATTTGGCATTACAGTAAACCTGCTGACCGGCTCTTGGCCCTTATAAAAAGCATCATTTAGATTCTATGTAAGTGGATGAATTCACTCTCCTCTGCTCTCCTCTCCTCTCCTCTCCTCTCCTCTCCTCTCCTCTTCCTCTTCCCCTTCCTCTTCCCCTTCATCTTCCAGGTATTAATGAACAGGGATTGTACAGAATTGTTGGCGTCAACTCCAGAGTACAAAAACTACTGAGCCAGGCTATGGGTAAAGATGCACGGAACACACACATTTAGGCAAAACTGCAAATAAAATCTGTTTTCTCTTCTTTAATTTTATTATCTTCATTTTCCGTTCATCAGATCCTAAGACGTGTGCTGACGTGGAGCTGGAAAACCCAGAGTGGGAAATAAAGACGATCACGAGCGCTATCAAGCATTATCTCAGGTTTGTGTGAAAAGGCTCAAACAAAAGAAAACACTGTGAAACAGCTGTGCTCTACATAGTTCTGTAGTTCTAAAAACAGCCAAACTGTCATTAAATTGTTTCATTATTCAAATATTAAGAGTGTTTGTGCAGTATAAAGCACATCTCTGGTGTGGATTGTTAATTTTCCCATTTATTCCATACAGTATTTAATGTATTTGCTTGTTTAAAAAAAAAAATATATATTTTTTGAAACTTTCATTTACCCATACAGGCGTTGTTCTCCGCAGAGATGTATTGCTTCAGCAGTGTTGCACTTATGATCAATGACACAATCACTTCTCTTACCTGCTTGGCCACTGTATAGCAGCTGACATTTAAATTACTTCCTCAAGAGCATCTC
Organism: Seriola lalandi dorsalis; assembly: GCF_002814215.2. Classification (NCBI taxonomy): domain Eukaryota; kingdom Metazoa; phylum Chordata; class Actinopteri; order Carangiformes; family Carangidae; genus Seriola; species Seriola lalandi. The sequence goes on along the minus strand of NW_019525445.1, from coordinate 1,299,957 downwards.
AACAGTTGGTAATGAGGGAAGGAGGATTGCGGGAGGCCGGGAACAGGCGGCTCAGTGGAATTGAGAAACGCATGAAGGGAGGAAAGAGGGGGAGTGTGGGTGTTCAAGCTGTGCTCAGTCCGCTGTAACTGAATGAATCTACACTACTCACAGGTTCACAAACGTGCACATGTTGACACATTCACGCGCGTACTGTACACACACAATGCCACTTCTTTGGCACATAAATGGACAGATTGACGTCCGCAAACAGCACACAAACACTCTCACAGCATGAGGACCTCAGGTCACCTGGAGGGAGAAAAAAGTGCTCCTTCAGAACCATTCAGATCGATTCACTTCTGCAAAGCAGCCAAATCCAAACTCTTGTTCCGACTTCTAACCCGACTTTCTCCACCCTTATGTCTCCGTCTCCTGTGTTTGCAGAGTGCTGCCCGCCCCTCTCATGACATACCAGTACCAGAGGAGCTTCATCAAAGCTGCCAGTGAGTATTCTGCTTTCATGTGTCTTATTTGCCTCTTCAATGTGAGTCTAGTTGGCAGAACACAAGGCGAACTCTCTCCTGCAGTTTGAGGTTTGTTTGATTCCCACTGAGATTACCCACATAAAAACAGGGCAAACAGCTATTCTAATGCCACCTTGGACTGAATAAACAGTCTGTACTAAATAGAAGATCATATGGTTTAATGGTTTATATATTCTTACAACAAACTGTTAAGCAGCAGAATCCTTGGGTACCTTGTGGTTTGCTGCTGATTTCAGATGAAACCCTCATGGGTTGTGTCATGTTGACATATACACTTTATAAATGGATTAAATATGATTTCTGTAATACTTAAACCAAAGATTCTGTCTCCTCTGACAGTGAATCTGTTTCAAGACATCTCTTAAGCCTTCCTCCAGCTCAGTTTGGAAAATGAAAGCATCAAATGAATCATCATGTGAATGAGGTCATGACTTGCTGTTAAACCAACTGCCGCTTGCAAATAGACGGTTCACCTGCTGAGATACCAGCAGACCCACTGTACCACTGGGTCTGTTTGGTCTGGCAAACGAGCCCCCCGACTGTGCTTCTTTATGTTGTGCGAGGCGCACAGTACGTTACCGACCTGCTGTGTCTGTACAGTTTTCATACGATATATAGATTCAAATTCCACATGAAGAGGAAAAGCCTGGGGAGCTGATCTAAAAGTGGCAGCCTAGTAAAAGCTTAGCGTTTTGTGGTTTGCTGGGTCAGAAAGCAGCTGCAGAAATGTTTCCCTTATGTTGCACCAGTACCTGATGGGTGGGGCGTATTGATTCGGGATAAATAATTTCATAATAATTCACATTCAGCTGACTTCAAGATGGATTGCCTAAACTGTCCAACTGCAATAATCTCAGTGTATTAGATTCCTCTCATGTGGCTCCTAGGCAACAAAATAAACTTTTGCAAGCACTAGCTGTTTTTTTTTGTTTTTTTTTAAGCAGTAAAGACTTTGCATGAAAAGTTTTTCTACATCTTGGTGTTTTTGTCTGGCCTGGTTTGATCTACACAGGTTTAGTTGAGTTTTGTCCATGTCTGTGTTGCTACTGTATCTTCTTTTTTACGAAATGTTTGAAGATTCGGTTTATTCTGACAAGTTCAGGTGCAGTTTAGTTCAATCCAGTCCAGTCTAGTCTGACAGGATGTGTCAGTGACCTGTTTTCTTTGTTTGCCAGTAGCTAAGCCTCTATGAAGGCTGAGCTGACAGGGGAAGGAACTGCAGGAAATGACCGCGTGTCTCTGGCAACACTACCAAGAAAAATGGCTCCATAGTGAGGCCAACTGGACAGAAAAAAGGAGAAAATGTGTGTGTGTGTGTGTGTGTGTGTGTGTGTGTGTGTGTGTGTGTGTGTGTGTGTGTGTGTGTGTGTTTGTCAGTTAAGAGTGCCAAGGTAGCTGGTTTGATACCAACTTGGACAACCCATGCTATAATGGTTTTGTAATAATCATAAAATATAACGCATGCTTGCCAGCCATTTGTGTAATTTTACAAATTTCTATGTCTCATCTCTCCTCGGCTCTGTCCTTCTGTTAAACTTATACTCTCTCTTTTCCCCCTGCCATTCATCAGTGTCTGATTATGTGGGTGTCTTTGCATGTCATGAACTTGTGCGAGAACGCATATGTGCAAGAATGCGTGTCTGCGTGTGAGAGTGCGCTTTAGTATTTTTTTTAATTTTATTTTACAAGGCAGAATTTTACAGAGGCAATGAGGTGTTTTGAGGACAGTGTCCTCACTTGAACTCCCTCTTTCAGCTCCTCCTCTCTCTCCTCCTCCTCTCTTTCACGTATCCTTTCCAGCTCCTCCCATCACTCCCCTTAAATATCTCATCTTCCTGCTCCTCCTCCAGTTTCATCTCGGCTTACTCTCTCCCGTCCCGTGCTGCTCTGGTTTTTTTTAAATAGCTGGTTTTAACAGAGAGCAGAGGCGGAGGAAGTAGAAAAAAGGAGGAAATGGAGTGGAAAAACGGGGAGGGTAAGAGAGGGAAAGATGAGAAAGGGAAGTAGGAGGAGGGAGGGAGGCAGGGAAAATGGTGCCACCTGGATTTGAGATACCTGCTTTAGGCATGTGGCAACAAGAAAGCAAACATACAGTAATTACTCTGTCTTAAGTCATTAGTTTTGCTTTCAATATCCCCTCATGAATCCATTTTTTACCTCATACTTCCCCATTGATTCTCTCTCTTTCTTACTCTTATCTCCTATCCAACATTTACACTTATTTTCACATGTAATTGCCTGAAGTCCTTCGACTCGACTTAATCTTGCACTCTGCAAGGTTTCTTGTAAAGACGCTGAACCAAACTTTACTCACCTTCACCCTTTTTTTTTTTCTTCAGTTTTTGCTTTATCACCTAGCACATTAAAGAAAGAGTTAAAAAGATGAGAGATGATATTGGGGTGAAAACAAATTGAGCTTAATCAAAAGTTAATATACACTTTAACAGAGTCTAACCTGAGTGGCACATATTTCACCAGACAGGATGCTGCCCCTCTTTTGAAGCAGACGAGTTGTCAAGGTTCGTCCTATAATTCCCAATGGAGTGATTTTTTTTTTGCTGCTTGCTCCATAGACGATACAGATATCACAATCGCAAGTTGAACAGCAGAAACAATTGCACAAGGTGGGACTCAGCACTTTAGTGTGTGAGGTCAAACTTTAAGATGGCGACATGGCCCTCCCGTGTCTCTCCTCTGAAGGAAAAGTGATCAGATGGAAGATTTCAGGATAAATATCCCGCTTGCTCTTCAAAGTGAAGATGGATCAGGAGAGCTCTTTTCCAAATTTTATCCTCTTGCTGTTTTCACTGACGCGAGGTTTATGAAACCGATAATCTGCCAAGAAATCCACTTCATTCAGTGACTGGGTTAGTAATGCGTAACTGAGAAAGTATGTAGGATTTTAAGGCTTTTTTTTTTTTTCTTTTTCTTTTTCTTTTTCTTTTTCATATTGTCTAATAGAGTGCAGACCGTCTGATAGTTTGCAGCGTTATCCCCATTTGTATGATTCACTTTGCCCTGCCTTTCTCTACGATGGCAGGTTTTCAACCTTCCTTTGAGTTTGAACATATGGAACAGGTATAAGGACGTTTGCCTTGACACCGGTTAGTTTCAAGTAGACTCTGGCCTTACGCAAAGTAGCACAGATGCCCTTCTCACTAATCGTCACCCAGGGTCTCCTACCGGTCGGATTCGTGTGGAATATCTCCGCAGACATGCCTGCAGGCAGCATCCTAATCAGGGGCCTGAACCACCTCAGCCGATGTCTCTGTAACACAAAGAAGCAGTGGTTCGACTGCCAGAGCTTTCAGACGTGTGAATTCTTCACCCTGTTCTTAATGTTACACCCCTTGTAAGGAAACTTTTTTTTTTGTGTATCTTGTAAACACAATCTCATTCTTTCGGTCGCTATCCAAAGCTGAGGACCTTGGATGAGGGTTGGTATGCAGACAAACCGGTAAATCGAAAGCGTCACCTTCATGCTTAGCTCTGTTTTGACCACAGTCATCTGCTGCTACACCCACATCGCTGCTGATACTGCGGTGACCTGCCTGTTGGTCTCACGCTCCATCTCGCCTCTTGCTGTGTTTTTCTTGTGATGATGACAATTGTTTTCCTTCGTGCATCGTGGCGTTGTCCTTCTTGTAACCTGCTCTGGATCTTCTCTGCTTCAGCTGTAACGACTGACACAACTTTCCAGACAAAGAGGAGAAGTGTTGTCGGCGTTGGTCAGGTGCAAAGGGTCAACGGACATCAACCTCTTAAAACAAAACGTTTACCAGTACATGTACCGTGGCACACAGAACACAGGAGATTGCAAGCAACAGAACATTAAGAGTTCAAAGCTTCGCCAAAAGTAACATCCCTCCACTTAACACCAAACCTGTTGGCATCGCGCCTATCAATGGGAAACACTGTAGTCAATAATTTAGAGCGCTTTGTGTGCATGAGTGAACGCAGGCAGTGTCATATTGTTTGCGAGCCAGGCGGTGTAATTTCAGCCCGCGTCTAAAACAACGCTCATACAAGAGCTTTCTCATTTGAATAATAATTCTGATCATTTCGGCAAGTGATGGTTCGGCAGCTCCCAACGCGTCTTTCGGCTTCACGTGAACGAGAACGCACGAAACAGGAAAGTGGAGATTTTACTTGTCGTCCGTGGTTTTGTTCTGGGAAAAAAAATAGAAACGAAGGCAAAGACGGATACACGTTGTTTGTTTATTTCTGACACTCAACCCATAAACTGCAAATGCCTGTGACTGAAATAAATGGCGTGGACAATAAACATTCACCGTGACACCCCTAAAACCAAAATGGAAGGGCTGAAAGATGCTAAAACGCCCTTCAGAGCAGAGGAGTATTGTAAAATTGGGTGATTCCGTCACTACCAGACAGCCCTTCAAGACCACACCAAAAAAAAAGTTGCCTTGTTAAAACTGTAGATGTTTCGTATTTGTACAGTTTGTTCTGTCTTGTGTATCCCACCACAATATGAATCCAGGCAGCGTTGAAATATAGGATACACTGCACGCACTGCACAGGCCAGGAGATGTCAAGTATAAATAATGAATGGCAAGAAAGTAGAACAGGTGGTGGTTGCTGGAGTTTGTTGAGGATCAGCCGATGGCCAGCAGATGTGGCGAGCATGCTTCATTTACTATATATGGGTGTGTATGTGTTTGCTTTCCCGACTTTGATTGTAAAAGTATGTACTCCATCCATAATCAAAATCCCTTCTCACTTAAGAGATGCACAAATTAAATTTTTGATGAAGTCGGACACAGACTTGTTTTCTCAGTCTTAACTCTGTCAGCAGGAGCTGTAAAAAAGGTGGTATCTTTTACATCTGAATTCAAGTCAACGGTCACATGTTTTGTGTAAAACTGGCAACACTCTTAGCCCAATTAACTTCATAACAAGAGAGCTGGCAAAAGTCATTATGGAGCTTCAACCTGGGTTAGGTAGTGCTAGGTGAATATTAACCCGAAGAACAGCTCTGAAATCATCACCAAAAACATGCTTGTATGACAAGGAGGGAGGATGTGCATGAATTCTAATGCGATATTGTTGTGTGCAGTAGTGATGCGCGGATCGGCTCTGATGTCATCCGAATCCTCATGTATGCATGAAGAATCCACTCGCCGCCCACCCGAACGAATAATTTTCCACGATTTAAGGCAGGACTGTATTCAGATGCATATACCCCAATGTTGAAAGATGAAAAAAATAAAATAAAAAATAAATAAATAAATAAAAAAGAATCTTGGGAATATTGTTCATTTATTTATTTATTTATTTAGTCAAAAGGGCCACATTTCAAGGTTAAAAAAAGGTTTTCGTCTGTGATGTGTTGGGTGAGGCGGACGCTGTGATGATAAATGCCTTCTGCTTGTTGTAATCACTTGTGACTCAGCACCAAAGCTACTGACCACAGCATTACACTGCCTCTCAGAATGTGATTTGTGCATGTGTGTTTTCTTTGGTTTGTGACTCATCACAGTGGCTGGTGTGTATTAACAGTATTTGCATGTGTGTGTGCCCGTAGTAAATTAAGTCTAGTAAAATAGAACAAACGTTCTTGTTTTTTTCATCGCGAATGATTTAAAATGATTTCTTTTTATCATTAGATGAAATTAAATGTGATGTGCAGTTGAGGCATAGTCGTAAAGAAAGCCAAACAATAAAACAAAGACCAGGACCTTGCCAAAGTATGTGACTGGCTTCTCTCGGTCTGTAATTCTGGTTGTCTGTCAGTCATATCAACTCTTCTGCTTTAAAATTGCTTTTGGATCGAATTAATACATTTTCAATAGTAATAAATTTTGTCTTCTGGAAGCTTGGTAATTTTTCATACATTGCACGCACATCCTGTGGGTGTTTGCACCTCAGTTTTCAGTTGCAGTCTGAAGGAAGAGAAGAGCGTGTGCTTCAGCATAATGTGTGTGAAGCGGTGGACACCGGAGAATGCATTAAAGGGGATGATGCGGGGAAGAATGAATGGAGCTGTTTTCATGCGCTGGCATCTTTTTGGAGACGTGTGGGTGTAGTGTATGTGCACATGCATGTGTATGTTAAAGATGTTTGACTTTTTGATTTCAGCGTTTGTAATGCACTTGTGTCCACTAAATGTTTGGTGAATATCATTTGGTTTGTATTTACTATATGTATGTATATGTATGTTTTGGTATGTGTATGTTGGAGCTTGTCAGCCCTGTTACTTGGTAAGAACGTGTGTGTGTGTGTGTGTGCACGTGTGCCTATGCCTGTGTTTAAGATGCTCTGCTAGTTGTGAGAGAATTGCCCGGCGCTGACAGCCAGACCCCGAGGGTTGATCTAGTGTGAGTCTGCTGTCATCTCTCTATCGACTGGCTCTGCGGTCGTGACTTATTATAGTCATTCATCAACAACAGGTCTCTCTGCTTGCCTGTCTGTCTACCCCCCCTGCCTGTCTACCTGTTCATCACCAGGACACAGAGCTTCTCCACTCTGCAGCAGATTTAAACACTCAGTGACTAAGCAAGCCACTTGTTTATTTGTCTCAGACTCCATCACTCTGACTATCTTTTGTGCGTTATGCATCCCTCTCTGTATCAAAATAAATACTCCTGAAGTCTGTATTAGGAGTGTTTTAAAATGACTTTGTAGTGGTATTCACATCCACGCACAAAGCTGATGTTATATTTTTCTGACCACAAGAAAGAATGCCTTATTCTGTCTCTGAACTTCCTGTCTATGTTAATCAGCCAAGAGGTCATTGGTTCCTGCTGAAGACTAAAACAGTTCACAAACAAATAGTTTCATTTAAAAAAACAAAAAAAAAAAAACATTTTCGTTTTTAACAAATTCCATTTAAACAGGTGTGTAAATATTTGTTGGGGACTATTTTCAGTCGTGGATTAATACACATTTAGAACTCTAGTGAGTATTTTTGGGGAGCAGGATGGTCTTTGCGGAACTGACTCAAAATAAAATACAGTGTCCACAGGAATAAGCTCCATCAGGCTTCAGCTACGCTGACAATACACACGTTAGCAGCATCAATTCCTTCCTGGTTTTCAGGAGATTTCATGGCAATGAGAAAAATGTAGAATCATACCAACCTTTATGCTTTTAGTAATGACTCAATGTGAGAAAATCTGGACGAAGCTGTCCTTGTACACTATTCTTTGCTCATTCTAACAAAGTATGACATATGTCTCTGCACCAAGGTCTGACAAATGTCTGGCTGTACAATGATAACTTGCTGCAATATGTAACATCTTTAGTAACAACAAGAATAAAAGCAGAATAAATAGACATTTCAGTTTACCTGTCCATGTATATGTAAAAAAAAAAAAAAAAAAAAATCAACTGTGATTTGCTCAAGTCTTTACTTCTTCAATGACGGTCTCACTTCCTGTCTTTTCTGTCTGTCTGTGAACAGAACTGGACAACCCAGAGGCCAGGGTGACAGAGATTCATGCTCTGGTGCATCGACTACCTGAGAAGAACAGACAGATGCTGGAGCTGCTGATGAAACATCTGGCCAAGTAGGTGGCGATATCACACACACTTGGACACAGATACCTAAGTGCGGCCATTGTTATTTTTGCTGTATCAAACACTGTGCACTTAGGAGGGTGCATAGTATTTAATTTGAGCTTTTAGTATGTAGTGTTTATAGCAGCAATTAATCTCTCCTCTCCTCTCCTCTCCTCTCCTCTCCTCTCCTCCTCTCACACGGCTGTAAAATGCTCCTTAGCTTGATTTCTGTTGTTGTCCTTCTGCAGAAAGGATTAGTGCTCTGTGTAATCTCTTGACCACATGCATTAAGTCAGTGTGTACCGGAAATAGAAGCAGCCACTAGATCAAATCTATTTTCTCCACTTTTCCCTTGAAGAGAAAGAGAGGTTAGTGGTGGTCAGGTGCAGGTCTTTGTCTGGAGGCCAGGAAATGTAGGAGCTGCCATGATTACAGGCCTAGTGAGGGAGGACTAGCTTGGTGATTTGCAGGTGAAAAATAAGATGTCTTGGGTAAAGCTAGCTGAAAGTCAGCGTTTTTCATAGATCTACTTTACTTATGAATTTTGTTTTAACAGGAGTTAAGTGACTATACATCAATCCGATGCATTTTGACCTAGGTTTTACATAGGTTTCTAGATATTCACTGACCTGCAAATCACAAAATCACTGCTTCTCTAGGAGATAATAGGATGCTGCTTACCCTTTGAGCTGATTGGAATTCACTGTTTTGCTCAAGGACCTTTCAGCAGGGTAGATGCTGATGAGCACTCCAGACGATTAGGTTCAAGAAATCTGTTGTAAGGCCACAGGAGCAATCTCTATTTTCTCACACAGTCCATTCCCTAACAACGTTTTCCTCCTTTTCTTTCTTTCCCCCGGGGCTTCAAATCCCACCTCTGCCTCTGTTTTTTGGCATCAAAATATTGCACAGAATCAAACAGGTTGACTCTATGTATATTAGATAGCCACAAGCTGCAGCAGCCCTTAAGTTTAAAAAAAAAAAAGCAGAGCATGACACTGTTGGCTTATGTGTAATAATTCCTCTAATGCAGCCAACTGGCATTGTGCTTTCACTCTAAACCCATATCTAAGCCCTCTGGCTTTATCAGGCTTTTCTTCAACAGCAGCAGCATGATATAATGTGTGACGAATGAGCCGTCGGCCATGTTTATACAACATGTAGGCGAATACAAATGCAGGTACTTTGAGAACCTTTACCTGGGCTTAGTGGATTACACCTGCCTACAGTCATCATCATCATCATCACTGGATTATAGGTTTGATGACTTGGGGGGGTTGTCTCTCTCTCCATGGAGACATTGGTAGCATTGCTCTTGGTTGTAAATATGAGGAGTGGCACAGATAGTTGAGTAGTAAATGAAAAAGGAGACCTAGCTGTAAACACACCGCTGATATATTATTAGCTCTGCTACATATGGCAGAGCAACATTAGCATTCTTTTAAAGGCTTGTTTGGGGCGACTCCATTGAGTGTTCAACTCCTCTGATAAATACTTTTGCTGATAAATGCTTGACTGTGTTCACCAGCTAGTTTATTAGCGCTTTTTCCTCCCTGCTGCTTGACAAGAGCAGTAAAACTAATTTTCAAACGTTAAAGATGCAACCAACTCTCTCACTCTCTGTCTCTCTCTCTCTCTCTCTGTCTCTCTCTCTCCGTCTAACCCCCTCAACAGTGTGGCCAGTCACCACCAGCACAACCTTATGACCATCGCTAATCTGGGTGTGGTCTTCGGGCCGACTCTGCTGCGCCCCCAGGAGGAGACGGTGGCGGCCATCATGGACATCAAGTTCCAGAACATAGTCGTGGAGATCCTCATAGAGCACCATGAAAGGGTAAGAGTGTGTGAGTGTGCACGTATACAAATGAATAACACAAACAGTGGCATTTGGTGACGTGGTACCGACTTATATGAATCCCACAGCATTTTCAAGGGGATTAACTTTGTGTAAATGCGCATTAAACCAACAATTAATGCACCTAATGCTTTATATCTGAACACCTGCTACACACACACATACACACTCTATGTATGCACCGCATATATGCGCTTTAAAGCCACTTTCCCCCTTTAGATCCAAGCAGCTTATTGGCCAGTCAAGCTGCTTACATATGTCGCCATGGCAACAGATAGATCAGCGTTACTGTTGGAGACTTCAGGGATGCACACACACACACACACGCACACACACACACACACACACACACACACACACACACACACACACACACATAGGAGATGTGTTAGCCCCCTCCATCCTCCAGACTTCCCGGGCAACCGCTGTGTCTGTGCATGTGATAGAACGCTCCTGCATCCTTGAAGAGATCTTGCATGCTCATGTGCTGCAATGAAACATTTGTGTGTTTCATGTGATCCTGCTTTTTAATTTTTATTTTGCTTTCGCTGTAACCAAAACAACAAATCCAGTGTGTCTAAAATGGGATCTCAAGCACTCCAGTCTTTTATTGCTCCTCATTTCCTTCTTGAGTGGAGCTATGGGTGTGAGACAGAAAAAAAAAAAAATCAGATGACAGATGATGACGTTTGACGTGAGATGAAATAACGGACTAAATACCAGCAGATTAGCATTAGTTGAGGAAAAAATATCAATTTTGAAAAATGTTGAGATACATAATGAATGAGGGGGGAAAACACTTGGAACACAGTACATGTGCATTTTCATCACAGCATGAGATTTTAAGCATTTTTGCCTGATCATGCATCAAAGAGTTGAAATAAATTTTGCCAATGTTGCAATCAGTGCCACCTTACTGCGGACTAAAGCCCAAAATGTCCCCTGTTGTTAAGGCTTTGCAAATGTGATTATTCCCAGTTAAAAGACGTTTTATGCACAGCAGTGAGCAGCTTGGTCTGCAAAGAGCCTGAGCTGCAGAGGTTGCAATTCTGCTGTATAAAACCAGGAATTAATATTAGTATGAATACTGTATCAGCTCACATATTATACCTTCTTGCTTTTCAGAGAGCAAGAAGGCAAGAATTTTTAACTAGGCATTTAGTGACTCATACTGTAGGACAACTGGTGGTTTAGCATGTCAGGTTGCTTTTTTTAGTACTGTTTCTGTATCAAATCACAATCTGGCATATTGTTGGATGGGTGTGCATGTTTTAACGTTTAAGCACAACACTGCGATCACTGACTTTGCCCTGCATGTGTTAAGATAAGGGAAGCTACACTGCCCTGCAGTTACATATGAGAAAATAAATTGCTTGACATGCTGTACACATGTTGTTTATGTTGTTGTTTTTTTACAATTCATATATTGTTGCTTTATACATATATATATATATATATATATATATATGTCTTTGCTACTGTCTGTGTTTGCTCAGATATTCAGGGAGGTGCCGAGTTCTGCCGGAGGTTCAACCAACCTGCAGCCCAACCTGTCCAGGAGAAAAAGCACTGAGAACAAAGCCCCGTCCTGCAGCGAGAGGCCTCTCACACTCTTCCACACACCAACACATTCCCAGAAAGGTGAGCTGAACCGCTTATAATTTGTTTTTCTGATTGTTTTCTTCCACTTAGTTTTTTCTTATTCCGTTAGAGTTGAGTTACACCTGCTATGTATTGCCATATGGTCGGCTTAGAGAGAAAAGCAAGTGTCTAAAACCATTTCTTTATGTCGGAAAGCATAAACAACACACTGTGTGTCAGTGGTTACTGTTAGCTCATGATCAGAGAGAGTTCACTGTGGCCAACAGATGGATGGTTTTAGAACAGGAAAAGGCATGTCTGTTCAAAAGTGGCTATTTGCAGAAAAATAGACAGGCTTTTTCTCAATCTAAAAAACACCAGGTAGTAAATGTTTCTTTATTCTTGCAGGTGAAAAGAGGAACAGTGTTGTCAACACCACAGTCAGCGAGCTACAGCAGCCGGTTTCCTCCTCTGCCAACTGTAACAGCAGCAGCAGCAGCAGCAGCAGCAGCCAGGGTCGAACCCCGAGACACAGCCTGACCAGCAACGACGGAGAGCAGGACAACCGGCAGATCCGACCCAGCTCACTGTGAGTGGCACAGAGCAGTGAGCACCTAATTTTAATGGTTTTCCCTTTTTATCTCCCCAAAAACATCTTCTGAGCTTTCCTTATTTACTGGAAGCAGGAGTGAAAACTTTCTAGGAGGAAATGTAAAAACCTTTGGATGCTTATGGAAATAAAGTCAATGAGAAAAATCTGTTTAAATTGATCATCATCTAGTTAAGAAAAATAAAATAAGAAATCTGTGCGTTTTCAAAGGAAATTCTTAAACAGAAAACGGTGGACGTCACTTATAGAATGCAGCACAGGGAACTTTGTGCAAAAATAATTAAGACAGAACAGAGACAGAAACAATATTAAGACGTCAAGTAAACAGAAAATGAGCAGAAGCTTTACAGCTTAACAGATGTTTGGGAGTAAGGGGTGAAGGGGGGTTTGGACCTATTTGGATATACAAAGAGACATACTGTATATGCTCACGGGCAAACATAAACTTCAAAGGCACTAGCAAATATGGGTTCAAGAATGTCTAGCACATTTTTTTTTTTTACCATGCACGCAGACACTCACAGGCACAGGAATGTTTGAGCACATAACGCACACATCAGCGCACACACGTGCATATGTGGCAGCTCAGAGCTTAAGCAGAAGTAGTCTTGTGACTGTCAGGTTGTCGGAGTGAATCCCAAAAGTATCTGGGAAGTATTTTCAGCAAGGAACTGAACTCCCAACTGCGCCGACTGTAGAAAAGTTGTTTTTACTTCCCCTGGATGCGAATGAAAGCAAGTACACAAAATCCCATACACACACACACACACACACACACACACACACACACACACACACACACACACATAAATGTATCGGGTAGCAGTTACATAATTTGCATATCTTTGATTTATCTTACACAGTGCGCCCGGTCTTCAGGCTTTCTCAGTGTCTGATCAGCAGTTTACATAACTAACAGGTCTGAACAAGTCCCTCTCCCTGTGTGAAGTACCATGAACATGAGAAAGGCCTATCTTGGTTATTAGGTTATTAAAGGGTGGCAACACACACATCTGCACATTGTGTCATGAGGCAAAGCATGCGCACGTAATGTACACGCACATACGCACACAGTTTCTTAATTTCTCTGTCTGTCAGCATCAGATTTTCTGCTTCCATGTTGTTGTTTCTACGAGACACTTTTGGCGTTGACACACACCTTGTCGGACCAAGATAAGATGGAGTACACACCACTAATCATCTCATTTACTGAGACAAGCCGAACAGACCTACAAGTACAAGCTGTCGCCGGGAGGCTGAATGCACGTTACCGCTGATTAGTTGCCTCCTTCCGGCTTCCCTCCGCCACCTCCACTTTCTTCTCCTTTTCTGTCGCAGATCTTCTTCATGTTCATTCTTTGATCTCTCATTCACAGCTTCTGATAATTTTCTCGCCTTTAGATGTGTGTTCTGTGTCACTGTTATTTATTCATTTTCTTTGGATACACCGCTCTGTGTGTCCGTCCACATCTCCTCTCCTCTCCGCCACTGATGAGGACGTCAAGTCGTTTGTATCAGTCAGATTACGACCTAATATCTCTCTTAACATGTGACTAACGTAGCGAGAGCTACTGTCTGTGTTGTGTATTACTGTCCCCTCACAACAGAATCACAATTAACATAAATACTGTATACAGAGCAATGGAATTATAGGTTCAATATTTTGGAGCCCCTAAAACAAATGCAGATACTCTCTCTAAATGGAACCTATAATCCTGCATTAACTGCAGAGATGAACAGTCTACTGTCTTGAGCAAGTCCTGCAGTGATACCAGCTGAGATGAAATAAGCTGGTATTTGACTTCGGTCTTCTCCCATATTACTTCTACTGCTGCTGCTGCTGCTGTGTCGTAACTCTGAAAAGTAGGGAAATGTTCATGTAAACCTCTTGACAAGCAGCTTCATCCTCTAAATGTTACAAAAAATGTTTGAAAAGTATGGTCCTTCAAAAATGAGACGCATGGTTTGCGTGAACTGTGCTTCACAAAATGTAAAATCTGAACTTGATGTAGAAAAAGGACACACTTTAAATGTATTTATTGTACCTTTATTTTACAAGAAGGGCCCGTTCAGATAAAAAAAAAAAAGAGTAGTAATACAACTATAACTATAAAGTTGTTAATAATTAGACTCCAATATATTATTTTGTTAATAAATAAATAAATCGCAGCAGAGAGATCAAGGTCGTGAGAGAGATGTTCAAGATCAGAGAGGAAAAAAGGAGACAGAAAAGCTCTCCATTATGAGTCACAAATGGTCATGGCAGGGCACCTAATGGTGCATGAAATGATACGTTCACAAGGTTCTGTCCTTAATCTCTGGTTCTCTCCTCTTGAAGTCATGCTTGTATGGAATAGAGTGCGGTCAAGTGGTCTATATACACATGGCTCTTTATGTATGTATTATATGTATGCATGTGTGATCAAAAATTAATATATTCCCCTTCATTAACTCAGCGTCAGCTAATCTAGATTGAAAGCCCTGCGCTCTTTGCACTCGGTTTACGGCTGTGTTTTATTTTGCATGTATGAGAAAAAGTGAGACGTTCGGCAGAGGATTTTATCTTCAAAGACAGATTTGATAACGACAATGAAAACACTACAGATTGGGAGCAGTGGGGAGAGAACGAGTGGTTCCAAAACTATCTGGCTGGAGTAGTCAGTGAAGTGTGAATCTCAGAGGAGCTGCCGTGGCCAGGATCGATAGGGCGAGCTTTTCAAAATTGTGGCACGTTGTCCTTTTAGAGCAGCAGTCCTGCATCGAGGGGGTTTTGACTCTGTCCCAGCCTGGTCAGATGCGTACATGAACTGATGAAGCCTCTTGGATGAGAGGTGAAACGTCTTCCCAGACAAATAATCAAGTCCAGTTGTTTTATTTCGACTTAAAACTCCTTTAGGAACAACAAGAGATGAAACCAAAGGGACTCGAGCTAATGCAACGGCAAAATAATGCACATCTGACAGTTACCAATGTTGGATGATTTAATTAAGCAAATTTTCCTATAAATAAATAGGTGTTTTGCGACTCATTTTTCAGTGATTAATAGGTGGTGATGAGACAATGATAAAAGGCTTCGGATTTGCCATCACAATACTGAATGATAGGTGTTTTTAAAGGAAAAAAAGAAAAGAAAGAACTGATTGCATCTCATCAAAAATGTTCACACAGAAAAATCACAACCTGGGAAATGCCTCTTTAGCTTAAATACATGCAGAGTCTTTTGGGTGCCAGTGTGTTCAGTGAAATGTTCTTGAAAAGGTTGACAATCCTTCAGACAGCTTGAGATAGTACATTTTTGCCTCTGTTAGGGCACCAAAACAGAAAATCAGATGAGGAATCATTCCAGCAGATATTTTGTATGTGCACAATGGCCATGTTGTCCTTGAAACCTGTAACTAAGGGATGAATCTAGGGCAAAGGATGGGATCATGTTGCATTTCATTGATTTGGATGTGGTTCTTTGAATTGCTGCACATTATGTAACTCCCTCTATTTTAAACTTTAACTCTAGCAAAACTAAGAAGAAGACGGGTTAAGCCGGGTTAAAAAGAAAAAAATATTTTTTGGGGGCCTTCTGGAATCTATATCTGATTTAAATCTACTCAGAGGTCGGGAGGTGATCTGGACCTGCTGGTCACAGATTACTGGAAACCGATTTAACCATATGTTTACAAGTGCTTTTAAAGACATGCAAACACTACCACGAGTAAGGCAAAAACCACAACTCTTATTCGTAGCTATAGCTGTGAAAATGAGAGAAAAATGACCACATATCAAATACAGTCAGTATTAGTTATACAAACATATTCTGATAAGGAAATAGAGCCTAAACATTAGTTCTGATGGAGGTTTAAGTTTAAGCATGAATTTAATCGAGGTCAAAAGCCAAAAATTTGAGTTTTTTTTAAAGATAGATACTAAACATTAGTTCCCACTACAGTTGTTCTAAACTGGAAGAAGTGAATCAGCGGCTTTAGTGAAATTATACAGTGGAAACTAACATCAGCTTAAGCAGTGACACTTGATTTGTAAAGTGATAAATTTTGAGTGTTGATGATTACCTGAAGTAATACTTAATCACGACAGCGTTAGTGATTGTGTGAGTGTTGACCAACACAGATGTTCAACAAAGAGTCCTTTGTCTACTTCAGGTTCCCCCATGACTACAATGGAAATTCCCTTTTACAGTGTTGTAGAGCCACATTAGTCTTGTTATAGTAAAAATGCCAGTGTTTGCCTACTCATATTAACTGTGACCATTTTAAAGGTGAAATACATATGAAAAACAATTGTTTTGTGTTGTTAAAAGAAAACTTTCGATCCCAAACTGGGGATGTGAAATTTGAAAAGCATGGGTGTTACCAGGAAAGATTTAACAATAAGACGCTATTTAATAGCATTATGGGTAATGTGGTATCCAGTGTTTTTGGAGCTTCACACATACTTTGCCTCTGCTGCTTCAATTTTTGACTATTCTCACAAGTCCCCAAGCGTAATGGAAGTGAATTCTAACTTGCTGATGTGCCCCTCCATAGATCCCAGAGGGAAAAAAAGATTTATTAAAGCCCATTTACAGCATAAAATGCTGCTTAGCCCATGTTTTCTCAGACTTGCAGACTCAGACATGAGCCAAACATAGTTTTCCAAGAAAGGCCAGCCTGCACCCTGATCACAGACAGGAGAGAGGAGCAAAGTCCAGAGGTTAACAACTCTGTCTTTGAAAGCTCCACACTACCCTGAGGCAAATGTTATTTTCAGCTCCGGCACCTTTACTACTGGTCAGGGTTTTCTTTTTTTTTTCTTGTTGCGCGTTTGTTTTCAGGTGGAAAAAACAAAACAGAGAAGTGAAGAGCAAGTCTTGAATGCAGAGTAGAGATAAAGACATAAACAGAGGGCTGTTACTATCAACAAAGAAAAAATCTCTATTGTGACTATAACGTTTTCAAGGAAACCTGTTCCTCCCGTCAGTATAACTCCCATGTACACACACACACACACACACACACACACACACACTCCCTGTCACACATGCACATGCAGTGCCAGTCATCATTACATCTGTGTACTTCTGCTGCCTTTACTGCTTCTTGAAAACTTTTGCTCATTCCCATTTCATTTTTCCTTTTTTGTTTGCCTTCAGCAGAGTGCTCGCAAAGTACATCTCTCTCTTTCACGCTGGCAGTCGCTCATGAGGGAAGTTTTTAAATGGGTTTTAAAGCTGCAGCCATGACAACAATTGATTTTATTTATTTTTGTTTTGTTTTTATTTTTTTCACAGACTTTAAATTCAGAGAGTTTTCTGTGTAGTCTTCCTCTCTTTGACATTTTCTCTCCTCTGCCGTCCTCAGCTCTCTGCTGTAAATATCATCTCAATTATGAGTTCCTGTTACACTGACCACAGATCTCTCGCTGCACCATCACGAGTGTGGCGGCATGTTTCAACTGGATCTGTTTGGATGATAATGATGATGATAATCAAAACTCCACATAAGCGTTCAGAATAATAATAATAAGCTGATTATTGTTCCAACAGAGTGAGTATAAAACAGCTGCTTTCTCACTCTCCCAGCTAATGTTTGCTGCAGTTTGCGTAAAGCCTGGCATAAAAGCCAGTTTTCAAATAGTAGCATTGATAATAGCATAAATAAATAAAGGTCAGTTGTTAATAGACGCCAGGTACAAAAAAACCCCAAAACAAAACACCGAAGCGGCTGAAATTACTAAAATAGGACACACTCACTATTATGCTGCTCTCACTCTCTTTTCTTCAATAGCAAATACCAGTTTCATCCACATCACATTATCTACCCACCAATAACAGGAAGAGAGAAAGACTTTTAATGTGAAAAATCTGCTGGAGCTGTTGAGTTGCATTAACAGTAGGTCAACATCGATCAGGAAGAACGGAAAGGGGAAAAAGGACTGGAGTTCATTTGTGAATGAAAATTGTGTGTGTGTGTGTGTGTGTGTGTGTGTGTGTGTGTGTGTGTGTGTGTGTTTGTGTGTGTGTGTGTGTGTGTTTGTGTGTGTGTTTGTGTGTTTGTGTGTGTGTGTGTGTGTGTGTGTGTGTGTGTGTGTGTGTGTCAGACAAGAGAAAGTGAGAGCAGCAGAGTGGTGAGTATGAGATGACTCTGCTGTTGCACTGAAGAGATTAGAGCTGTCGCTGAGACGATCAAGACAACAAGTAAACACTGAGGAAGTTTTAAGTTTTCGCTAACTGAGAAGCAGGGTAGAATAGGAATAAAAGGCCAAATAAAGACCTGGTTCTCTCTGCCATTGAGGTGAATTATTTTTTGAGAATGTATAGTAAAGCGTTCAGGTGTAAAGTAAAAAAAGATGACAAGTGTCAGCGCTTCATATATACTGTATGTCCTCATTTGTATAGAGAAGTGCAGAGTGCAGGGAGGAAGCAGGACGGTTCATTAACCAACCTAACTAGTGTAATCTCTTCCCTGTCCTTTGTATAACTTCAATCAGCAGCTGCCATTGTGAAAAACAAAGAAAATCTAGTGCGCAATGATACCTGCGTGACATTAGGAGCAATTACAATTAATGAGATGCTCATTCCTGCACTATTCCTGAGAGGTTTTTACACCCTTGTGTTTCTTCTGGTGCCTAAACTTGGTATGTGCAAGGTCATGCAGATTTACTGCTGCAAAGAGCCCTCTAGGCAGTGGATGGTACATTCCAACTCAAAGAAGCTCCACAAGGTCGTAAACTGGCATTTGTCACTGTAAAAACAGATGTGATCAACAGGAGATCTGTCACGCTGGCAAACATGAAGACAACAACTGTGCTGTGTTGTTGCTGTGCTGTGAACCTTTTTTTTTTTTCCCTTGGAATTTGTCTCAACTGGTACAGTAAATACAGACATACGCCATATTGGTTACAAACACAATGATTTGTTTCCCCTTGATTTGAGATTGCTTTCAGTATTAAAGCTGATGTTGACTGTTGCCGATCTGTTAATTTTAGATACATGCTGCTGTTACTGGCAGCCTTCAAATGTGCCTTTGGATTCACTTTTAATGAGATGGACGGGTGTGTGCTTTTGCCTTCGTGTCTGTGTTGCGGTGAGTGTGTGGGTGTGTTATGACAAAGTGAATAAATGGCCTGTCAGGAGGAGAGGAGAGAGACAGGAGATCAGTTTAATTAAATCGGCTGTCAGATATGCTGCAAGTGTTATAGGAAGACTACGTTTACCTGAAACCAGCTGATTTGTATCCGTATTTGCTCGTGTACAGCATGGCTGGCAAACAGGAAGGGTAATCTGAGAAAGAGTCAAGTTCACTCTCTTTAAAGCTGGAGAAAGAAAGCACTGATTTATACCGAGTCCCACTCAAGTGAACGGGGGAAGTGGTCTCAGACTTTTGGATCCGCTGTAGTTAAAAATATATTCATTGTCAGCTGGAAATCGTCTTTTTCCAACAGCTCCACTGGAGGGAGGGAGAGAAGATGAATGGGTTAGAGGGAGGTAAATAGGATGAAAAGAAATTGGAACAGTGGAAGCAGATGAGAGAGAGCACATTGACAAGCAGTGAGTGAGAAATGGAGAGAGATGGTGGATCGTTGAGGGCAGTCAGTCAAGCTGACAGTTTAATATATAAATAAGGCACATAACTGCAACCTTTTGCTGTATTTTCTTAAAGCACATTAATCCATTAAGGTGAAAGTCAGACAAGACCTATACGATGATAAAGCCACATTAATAAAATGTCTTGAATGTGCTTGATTGGGCCTGTTTATGTTGTCATATTTATACTTAATAGGAAATAAGGTCCTGCTAGTTATTTGCAGTGCAGCCCATGTAACGATATTGTGACCTCTCAAAAACAAAACAGTTCTTTTCAGTTAAGTTTCACAATGTGTCACTGTATTAAAAGTATTTCTGTTTCCAGTCTATTTTGGATGTCAGTCAGAGCTCCATCTGCGCAACACTCAGTTAAAAATATTAGAATTTCAAAGTCAAGTCAAAGTCAATTTATAGTTGATAGTCTTTCCAATATTCACAAAATCCTGTCAACTCAAACATCCATCATTCTACCCATGATTGATCGGGTCATACAATCAGAAGCAGCCATTGAATGGTCCACGTGGAGAGACTGCTGTTTTCAAGGTCAAAAATTAAATTTCCACCTTGAATCTATTTCACATCCATTCCTTATGTCTATACATGATTATGTGATTCCACTGCAGAGTTAAAGCCAATATTATCTGCAGGAGTGCACTGTTGGAAACCGCGGTTGGACTCCTTATAGCAGGTGCAAAGAAAATAACATTTATTACTTCTTTCTGTTCTTTGTGTTTTTGAATGAGTGGCTTTATTAACTGTGGCTATTTAAGTGACCATCATTATCCCAAATCTCGTCCTAGGATATAGCAGCGTCACCATGGCAACCATATTTCACGTCATCACAACTGCCTGATATTGGCTGAAAAATTTGGTTATTTTCTTCCTTTGATAATCATGTGTATGCAGAGTATCTATTTATTTATTCAAGTCACAAACCTTAAAACTGATCAAATCAACATTTTTATATTAACAAAGAATTAAATGACTATGTGTACTATGAAATAACTATTTCTAACCTGGCTCTGCAGTTCCCCCTCAACTCACTGGAGCTTTTTTTTTTAGCATCTTTAAGCTCATTATTTTGGTTTTATGGAGCAAAGCTTTACTCTTTGGTTCAGTCTCTCAGCTCTCATTGTGGTCGTTTCCAGCTGCAACAGATATGAAAAGCTCTTATAAACTGACTTAATGCTGCCTTTCCAGCACAAACAGCTGCCAAATTTGGCAACTAGTTGGTGGACGCAGTGGAGCATTTAGCCACATATATTAGTCAGGAGTTGGTGGAGAACAAAACCGAGAATAAAAAGGGGTGAATGTTAGATTTGCATCAATCGGATGGTCAGAAACCCAACTGAATGCTAACATTGCTCAATATGTGTTTGTAAATTAGCAACTGATGCTTGAAGAAGAAAACATGTCAGTGTTGTGTTTACAGCTTGTTCTGTGGCAACCAAGTGGCTACTGGATACTTACATCAATTCAAACAAAGTGTTGGACCTTCTTCGGAGGCTTATACAGCATTTAAAGAAGTTTAGAAATATCTGAAATTTATACAAATTCAATTTTGTCATCGATTTGTGCTTTAGGGTACTTTGTGCTCATAGCTAGCATTGAGGTGTGGTTACATATATGCTGTTCTGGTGCTTTAATTGTATAAACCCCTCCTATGATTATAGGGGCATTATAGGAGCATTGTGGGTATTGTGTATAACTGAATAGGCTGACCAGTGACTTCTACTCAAATGTCAGATCCCTGTTGATTTTAAGTCTTAAATCCCCTCAGTGATCAGAAGGAAAATGCTTGAGAAGCAATTTTGAAGCCTTTAGAAATCGCAGAGAAATTGGAAGGTCTGCAGACAAGATTTCTCACAGAGAATTATGTGTGTAATTGTCCTCAATTAGAGGTATTTAATATCAGGCAAGTGGCTGCATGAAAAGACGTGCTGTATGTTGAACACTAAATGACGCCTCCCTTGTGTAATCCAGCCTTTTAAGACTTTCTCAGTATTATTTGAGTTCATGTCGGGCAGAACAATGACATAATAGAGAAGCAGAGGCAGCAGAAAATATCTCTGAGCCTGAAACACAAGTAGTCAGTCATGATGCACAACATCCTGGCTGAATTTTATCAGTGCTTCAGCATGAATGCAAAGTGGTGGGCGTTCTTCTTCCTCATGACTCTGTTGCTCTTGTTTATGTCACAATCTTCTGATTTTCTGTCATATTTATGTATATTTTAATCACTAAAAATACTGTTGTTCATTGCAAAGCTTGCAAGCACCATGTTGGATGACCATTTGGAAATTAGATGATATTACTATAGGTACACCCTCCCCCTAAATTGGAAAGAGTCTCACTACAACTATGTGTGATTGCAGTAGATGGATGAGCAAATTCTGAATATTCTTTTTGTCTATAAACATGTTAGTCCTGTTGATTTGGCATTACATGTCTTTCCCTGTCTACAGACCCGTAAAATACAGCATGTAGTTCATATATTGACCAGGTATCAGAACCAGAGTGGGGCAAAGTGTATACCTGGTGGAGTCATTTGTTTTGACTCACCAGAATGACCATCATGGCTATTAGCCTTCAGCTAAGGTTGTTATTTTAGTCAGAGGTGGAGCACATTAAGCCACATCACCCTTTGAGAGCTATTAAGGAGTTAGTTTCTCCTTGCAGCTAAATGTTTTGGGTTTTGTTTTATTTAAACTTTTTTTTTCTACTCTGCAAGATTAGAGGTCTGCGGGCCTTACATTTGTGCCTTGTGTGCTGGAAAGCTAATGCAAGTAGACATCAGTGAGAAGGGAAAACCGTTATATATACATAATCACTCTTGAGGTATAATGTCTAAATGAATATCAGTTTGGTTAAAATAGCTTTCCTTTGTTTTCACAAGTGCTGAACTGTTGAAGTACTTAACATCTTGGTTCATTGATTGGGACCAGTTATTTAATGTTGGTCTTTATTTCATTTTCTGTAGGCTCAACCCAAAGAGTCGTGGCAGCATCCCTATCAGGTAAACAAACGTGTTTTTAATTTAAGAGAGTCACATTATTCACAGCTGATTATGTCCAGAACTTTGTAGTATGCATGTGTGTTTTTTTCTGTATAATACTGCCAGTGTGTCATTTTGTGTGTATTTGTCCATCAGTGCAACATCCCCCAGCCCCACCTCACCACGGTCTCCTTCCTGGCCGATGTTCTCAGCCCCGTCAAGTCCTCAGCCGACGTCCTCCGCCTCCAGTGACTCCTCTCCTATCAGGTTGGTCAACATTGTTTGTGTGATGATTAATAATAATAATAATAATAATAATAAGCTTTATTTGTAAAGTCACAAAGTGCTTCACAAAAGGATAAAACAACAATAACACAGTTAAATAAAATGAATTAAATTTAAATTCACACAGATGAAAGCCTTATTTTTTATTTTTTAAAAAAGTTTTAAGAAGGGATGCAAAAGCAGTGACAAATCTAGCAAATATTATCTCGGTAGGTAAGTCATTCCAGAGTTTCGGGCTCTGGGAACAACCAGAAGGCCACTATCAGCAGATCTAAAATGGTGACCAGGCTCATATGGAGTTAGTAAATCCTTGATATACATTTATACAGGGACCTGGTTCATTAAGCCTTAAAAGTCAACAATAACATTTTTAGATCAATACCAGAAGGCCAGAATTAGTGCTATATGATAATATTTTCTTGAACTAGTGATAATCCTAGCAGCAGAAAGTTGGACCAATTGAAGGCAATGTGGGGAAGACTGCGTAATGCCTGTATAGAGGGCATTACCGAAATCTAGCCGTGAAAACATAAACACATGGACAGCACTGTGTAAATCCTAGGAGGATAGGAAAGATTATATTTTTGGAATGAACTTCAATTAGATGAAAAGTCAGAAGAGGTAGGACTGATTGACCCACACTGCTAAATATCTGACTGAAAGAATTTGGTGTGGCAAACGAGAGAATTTCATCGTTTTCATCGGAGATTTGGAAAGTCAGGCAATTTAAATCACAGAGGCAGTCGGTAAGTTGGGTTAGGCTACTAGGATGTATAAATCATTAAACAGTTTTAACTTTAATAGCCTGAAATACTACAACAGATGAGTGTACTGTATCTGGACATATAAGTGTTCCTCATTAGCATAACACTGATACTGTACATCATTGTTACTAATGATCTGACCTAAGGGCAGCATACAAATGGAAAACTATAACAGACCCAAGATTGACCCTTGAGGAACTCCATGAGTAAAATGGGAAAGATTGGAAGTTTCCAACAACAACAAATAAAGTTCTATTAGAGAGACAGAAGTGTTGTAAATTAAGAGCAGACCCATTTAGACCCTGGTGTGTTTGACTTTGCACAGATGACACAGTGAAATGAGAGGAGAAGAGGAAATAAGTGAAAGCACTATATTTGTTTATATCCTGTACAGAGCTGTTGTAGTGCCAGGAATTTGACTCAAGCATCTAGTACTATTCAGTAAATTACTGAATGCTGTTAGTGATATGCTAATGTACTATTATTTACTTAAGTAGCTATCATTAGGAATAGCAAGGTAATTCAAGAAAAGCTTTTTAACCAAGAAGCTGCAGTGTCCTTCAGCAAAGCACTTCCTCCCTACAAGATTCAAGGAGCTATCATGTAGTGGACCGTGACTTCTGACCTTCCCCATGAAAGGAGAGAATTTAAAAGCTGAATTGCTACTCGGGGGATCAATATACCATCTATTTTTACCCAGATTAGGCAGCAGTCATTCTTATATAAGCTTTTCTATTTAAATTGGAATAAAAATGTATCTTATTTGGGTGCAGTCATTTAACTCAGCCTTGGCAGACAAACTGTGTGTCTGTCACTACATTTCAGTGCTTCAAGTTTCAAGCTTCAAGTGTCCTGGTGCTGCCACAGAAGCTGTTAACAGCTGGTAATCCTTACCATTGCTTTGCACCCTCGAAGTACCAGCCGTTCATCCAACCACTAAACTTTACACGGCAGTTAGCAGGTTCTGTGGCCCAATTCAGTGTAAATTATAGGACTTGCAAGAGAAGAAAACTGTAGTTTAAATGTAAATTTTATAGTCATTATGTGTCCAATAAAAAAGAAAAAAAAAGCTAGAACATGAAATCCATAACAGTCCAAGAGGATCACATCATTTAAGTTTGACAAAATCCATTATTGTGTGTGAAGTAGAGCCACTTGGTACTTATAAAACAGTCCATATAAAGTAATGACCTGTCTTTGGCATCTGTAACTTGAGGTGTTATTTTAGGTGTAGTTTGAGATGTCTAAATGAAGGATTGTTAAACATTTTTCTAATTTTCTTAATCTCTCCAGTATTGCGGGCAGGAAGGCTCGAGCGCTGTATGCCTGCAAGGCGGAGCATGACTCTGAGCTGTCCTTCATCGCTGGAACTGTCTTCGAGAATGGTGAGTCAGGCTCTAGACTTTGCCAGCAGAGAGGAGAAAGGAAAGAATGTGGGTTGGTGTTTGTATAAAAACAAACAATTACTGTCGAAACAAAAAAGAAGTACGCCTTGGGAATTTGCTGGACTTAATTTATTTAGCCTCGGTGCCAGATTTCATCGCCAGGGTTGAGTATGTTTGAGTTGTCCAAACGGTCAATGGTTTTGGCCCAAAAAATTATAATTGAAAGACTTTTAACACCATTTTCCCTTGGCTACCATTTCAGTACAGACATTTAATGGTTCCCTGTCATTTCTCCGTAAAGTTTTTCCTTTAGTGTTCATACTAGAGGAACGAGGAAGGTGCACTGGAGTTGTATAAAAAAGCTTTTTAATTGGTATCATGCGTTTAATTACATGGAGCCTGAATTCGCAGCATGTGATATATTTTTCTGTTTGTTAAGTGTGTTTTTTATCCAGCACTTGTCCTCAAAATAAGCTTGGATATGCACTTGCTTTTATTGCATATTAGAGGTTGGCAAGCAGAATATCAGAGGTTGGCAAGCAGACCGGACTGTAACAGATGCAGTCAAGTGCAATGAATTGCTTTTTGCACGCAGGCAAGAACTTAATATCTTTCAGATGGAGGAGTCATTTGCTTTATACAGGAAAGTGTTGAAAATATTATTTCTATTTTTCAGTGGCTTCCTTTTTTCTTTAACTTTTATTTTCCTTTCCACCTCCCCTCAGTATATGAATCTCATCAGACTGTCTCTGTGGTCCTCTCTTGCCTAATTTCACTTTCTCTAACCGTGAGCTCCCAAAACTGTGAATCATGTTTATCTTTCCACAGTTGTCTTTTGCTCAACTCCTCCAAATGGGCACAAATGTCAGGATAGTAAAACTACTTAAGCAGTACTTGTGCCACTAACACTTGTAATCAGGCCAGAATAACCGTTGAACTGAATAACTGTCATGGTACATTGTAAATCCCTGCAGAAAAAATCAGTTTCCTTGAAGGGACACACACACTCACGCTGTCGGTTGGCACATGCCAGTGTCCCAGACTCCCAGACCCTAAATAGAGTTAGCACAGGGTAAAGCCTGTTGAGAGTTATGTAATGCAGAGCAGTGTCACCGGAGCCCTTTGGGTCAAAATGTGACCTTGGGGACACGTAATCCCTGCAGTGGCATCTCAACACCCCTGTCTGCTCATGGCTAGCCAAGGACAGAGCATCCCAGCTGTCCCCACAGAGCTTACACTGCAGCCTCACAGTCATAAGAACCTGTTACAGTACAATTTTTTTTTTTTACATTTAGGTCAGGCATATCAATGAAGTTCAGTTCAGTTCAGTTGTTCAGTTCACATTTGGTTTTGTTCTTTGATATGAGGTAGCATGGTTTGTGAATTAGATTCCCTGCGAGGGCAAAATGTGGTGAACACACTATTTACTCCTGCTGAGATGTTCATTTTAATTTCCTGCTGTTTTTGCCAGAGGACCTCTTGTTTAGTGAATCTCTACCACATAACAACATACTTTATGCCACAGCCTTTTTGTTGGATTACCTTTCATAACCTCAACTTCAGTTCCTGCCACATATTTATATCAAATCTTTGACTCAGCCAACAGAAAACAAACTCGCTGTCACCTCAATTATTTATTGTGTTTAATAATTACTTGATTTTTCTTCTCAAATTAATAATTTATTCTCTCCAAATTAATAATTAGTGCTCACAAATTCACACAATATTGTTAATGTTTTAACATTAAAGCTGTACTAATCAATATTATTTCTTATGTTGGGTTTATAATGGGTCAAATGAAAATGTGTGGTATATGTAAACTGAAAGAGGAGGCTCGTAGTGACAAACCCACAGAGGATTATCGCCTACCTCTGCAGGTCCCCTCAGCCATACTTAACTTTATTATTTTTATTTATCTTTTAGCTCATTGTCTTGGTTTTAAGGCCAGTGCCTTAACTGCTTTGTTTTCTCTCTCACCACAGAAGTAGGCAGCTGTCATATGCTGTGATAAATCCTAATTTTCACTACCTGTTACACCAACAACAACACACAAAGTTGCTGGCTGGGGAACACAGTGGAGCATTTAGCTGCTAAACAGGCAGATATTTCCTTCAGGAGGAGACCAAAACAAAGCTAATAAGACTTACATTCCTCAGGTGGCCATTATCATGTAGGTGATTATTTCCCAACACGTTTTCCATATCAACTTTATGACGCCATTAATACCGGTTTAAGGAATGTCAAAGATAACATGGCATTGTTAAATTCGTGGCTCATTTAGATTTGATTGTCCACAGCCTGACGCATTTCAGTGTTAGGCTACACAGTTGTTTATGTACCTTTCTGAACAGCCAAAGCTGAGCAGTACAGCTGAAACAACATTCGAAAGCAGCAATTGTATAAACAGAGTGTTTAGGTTAAAAGGATAATAATGATCATCTGACAATTTTAATATACACCCCTTAATACCAACCCAAGCCTGCTGTTAATATATGCCCATAATCATTAAACGGTTTTTTTGTTTTTTTTATACCTGTTACAAAATATAATTTAGGTACTTAGGTCGTTCTCAACATCATTTACATCTGGGGAAAACAGTAGGAAACACTCCTTTCTGGAGTTTGACGTCTTTCATCCTTGCACATATTTCATGCTGACTTATTAGCAGCTATTAATGTTCTCAGTTATTATTTACCCCCACTCTTTCTCTCTCTCACTATCTGCACATGTCCTGTTCAAGTGCCTCATATTCATGGACATTTTTGCCTCTATCTTGAGCTTTTTAGACAAATTCAATGTTTCCACCTCTCTCTTTTCAGTTCATGCCTCCAGGGAGCCGGGCTGGCTGGAAGGGACTCTGGACGGTCGAACAGGACTGATACCAGAAAACTATGTGGAGTTTTTATAGTCCAGGGCTGAGAAAAAGACCTGAACTGGACGATACTGGACTAGTGATGACCAAACTGGACTCGAGGGGGATTAGATTTGTCTGCACAAGACTGAACAGAATCTGTTAGACCATATACTATACTGGACTGGACTTGTCTAGGAGTAGAACTGAAACTCGACCAAGCAGAATCATATCAAACGGATATGATGCAGAAATGAAGAGGAGCAGAGCGGACTTGGGGAGAGACCCATGAATTGCACTGGAAAAAAAGGAGAAAAAAAAAAACTTATGAATCCTTGTGTGGTTCAGGCTGTTATTGGATTAGTGTGGATGGTTTCCCAAGTCCTGGTGAAGATGATGTGGTAATAAACCTGGAATGTGAGTGTGTGTGTAAGAGAAGAAAGGAAAGCTTGTGTGTGTGGGATCACTTGTATAAATGAGTTGATATTTCTGAGCTGTGAGGCTTGTGATTTTTCAGCCTTTGCTTCATTATTTTGAACTGCACTGCCCCACTGCTTCAGCATCTCCTCAGCTAGAAATAGAAAGCTCTGTGGAGATGAAGGGGATGATGACAGTGAACATAATAAAAAAGCAAGTGGCCTCTAAGTTTGGACTTGCTAGTTCACCACCTCTGTGCAGCGTTTGCATGATTGCTTATCCCATTGGGGAGAGAGTGGAGCTTTTAAACCAGATTTAAATGATTGGGTTTGGCTGAATGGCTCCAAATGTGTTTATGAGCACTTTCTGTGTCAGTCCAGTAATTCCCCAGGACAAGACTCAACCTGGCTAATGTTCCACAGCTCCAGTTTAACAGGAGCCCCAAGGCAGATCAGCACAGGAGAAGGTCGCCTGGAAAGCTTTTTGCCAAAAGGTCAGCATCGGGTTTCTCCTTTTTTATAACGCCTCTCCCTGCAGAGTCCTCAAATAATATGTGAAAAATGTTTAGCTCTACAAGCTGATGAGAGGTTTACAATGCATCATAGGAGTAACAACTGATTCCTGCTGGTTAAAACAAGCCCAGCGATGAGGCATCACTCTGCTTCCACAGCTCAGATGTCTTTTGATTGTTGGATAATAACTGGACCCTGTATTGTATATAGTGTCGAGTAATTTTTTGCACTATTTCAGTCCATTTGGGGAATTCTCATGAAACAGGATGTTGTGTTTTCCACATCACAGAGCGCTGGTGTTCCAAACCATCAATGTTCCTCTTCAACTTCACTTCAGAAATACATATGATTGAGCATATATATTTATTTTAAGTCAGGGTGTTGTTCTTCTTGTTGTAGCCATCATACGGATTCAATCAGCTCCTTTACAGTAGATGCTTTAATCTTCAAAAGCAGTGGAGTAAGCAAACAGCTGAAGTCATTTGGAAGTCAAGTTAACTTTTGTGTTGTTATTACGCACAACATAAGGATCTTTTTTTCTGTTATTATGTAGAATCACAATGTAACAGTGTGAAGTGGATAGACATTTACAGACAAGACATTAATTCATAAGAAAATGAAATGCAGATGTGTTTTTTTTTTGCAGAGAAGCTCAGACATAATTTTTCAGAACTGTTCATATACATATGTGAAAGCTGGTCTGCTTTGGGGCTCCAATGAATGTCCTCATTTCATGAGTCAAAGCTCAACTTTTTCCTTTAACCACTTTGGTGAACGTCTGTATTAACTCTTCTAGGGAAAAAAAGGTTTTCGTTTAAATTTTTTCTTTTAGGACAGAATATTGAAAGAATATTATAGCATTTTAACAGGAAAATCAAATGGGAGAGAAAAAAATGTGAAATGAGACTACTTTGTTCATATCTAAACTTCTTATTTATGAGACTTTCTTAAAGGCGCAATCCTGAACTGTATTCTTTTTTGAAGTGTTTTATTGACATTGTAAATAAATACACAACATTTGATAAGGTATAATTTTTTTAAGTATGAAATTTTATATTTTGTATTTTTAGCATACTAACTTAATTCCTTCTTTGTTGCCCAGATTTTTGTATCATTTAATTCTATCTACAGCCTTAAATATTCCTTCAGATGTTTTGGTGAATTGATAAGCATGTGCAGAATTAAAGATAAATGTTGACTGGCTGCAGCTTTGATTCTTTTTTCTGATTTATTGCCTGGCCTGAATATTTATACTGTGGCAGTATTCACACATGTTGCAGTACTTACTTGGTATTTGATGACATAACTGCAGTGTTTTAAGGTGTCGCACCGGCATCTACAAAAGTGAAATTTTGGACCAAAATCAAGTAATTTTTACAGAAACAATGAATGGATAAGCTCATGGCTGCATGCCATTGACCAATTTTAACCCATCTTGATAATGGTGACCTAAATTTTCAAGCTATTGCACAACCTGAAAATAATCACTACATCACTAAGCTTCCGACACAGGCTATTGTGCCTGTTTCGGACGCGCCACAGTTGTGGTTCCACTGTGAGTAGAACTTTGTTAGTCTAAAATTGATTTTAAACCTCAAGAAGCATGAAGACAATAGATGTGTCATTTTATTCCTTTGTTCACAAACTAAACAAATGATAATGATGATGATAACATGTCATTTACTCACTTAGACTTGGTGAATGTAATTTTGAGCTTTGAACAAAAACATGCTAGTTGTTTCCCCCTGCCTTAATTCCTTCATGCTAACCTAAGCTAATTGCCCACCAATTAGCTTGGGCGCTCCAAGCTTAACACACAGGCTTAACACACAGGCACACATATGTCTGTGTGTTAAGCTTGGAGCTGGGAGGCAATTACTTTGTGTGTGTTTTAATGATATAACATCCAGATAGCTGAAAACTCCGCATCTGCCCAAAAACCAGCAAGTTACCAACAAGGACCGGAACCATTCTTGTGTCCAAACTTCAGTAGGCAGGAAAAATCAGTCAGTTAAGTCAAAGCAGATGCAATCCGGAATTGACAGAGTCAGCGTGCGGATTTTTTCCTCTGGAAGAATAGAAGCAGATGAACTGCGGATCGATGCGAATATTTGGATCTTAAAAGTTCACAAAGATAAGTCACACAATGTGGTCAAACCTAGGGTGAAGGTTTGGTCTCAACATTGGAAGGGACACAATAACCCCGCCTCCCGTCCAAAAGAAAGGAATTGACTTTTTAATGCTGTCAACCAAACAGTGTATTAATGTATGAATTTACATTCAGAAATGCCCTGACGTAAATGTAATATATGTACATTTGTTGAATTTCCATATATGAAATGTACATATGAAGTAAAATCATATATGTATGTACAGTATAGCATATGAAGATATATATATATATATATATATATTAGATATGAAACCTGAAATTGGAACAATATTATGTTGACATATATGTCTAGCTGCATGTATTTTAGTATGTGTGTTTTTATTATAGGTTTATACTATAGATACTGTATATGTTACATGAATAAATATCAATCCCAAAGTATATGTTCATTGTGTAAGTAAATATAAAAGGGACAAGTATGTCATGGATTAATCATAAGTCATAGTATATTAAGGAATAAAAAGTTCAAAAAACGTAATAGTATAGTATGGCATAAAATGTCATAGTATAGTAAGACATAAAAGTTAAAAAACGTCATAGTATAGTAAGGCATAATAAATTCAAAAAAACGTCATGGTATAATAAGGCATAAAACGTCATAGTATAGTAATAAAATGTTCATGAACGGCATATTATAGTAAGGCATAAAAAGTTCAGAAAACATTATTGTGTGGTGAGGCACAAAACCTCATAGTATAGTATGGCATAAAACATCATAGTATAGTAAGGCATAAAAAGTTGACAAAAAGTCATAGTATAGTATGTCATAAAATGTTCATGAACGTCAATGTATAATAAGGCATAAAAAGTAAAAAAAAAAACGTCATTGTATAGAGAGGAATAGAATGTCATAGTATAGTATGGCATAAAAAGTCATACTAAAGTAAGGCATAAAAATTTCAAAAGTCGTCATAGTATAGAAAGGCATAAAAAGTTGAAAAAACGTCATAGTATAGTAAGGCCTAAAAAGTTCAAAAAACATTATTTTATGGTGAGGCATAAAACGTCAATGTATTGTGAGGTATAAAAAGTTCAAAAATCTTCATAGTATAGAAAGGCATAAAAAGTTCAAAAAACGTCATGGTATAATAAGGTGAAAAACGTCAATGTATTGTAAGGTATAAAAAGTTCAAAAATCTTCATAGTATAGTAAGGCATAAAAAGTTCAAAAAACGTCATAGTATAGTATGGCATAAAACGTCATCGTATAGTAAGGCATAAAAAGTTCAAAAACGTCATAGTATAGTATGGCATAAAAAGTTAAAAAAAACTTTATTGTATGGTGAGGCATAAAACATCATAGTATAGTATGGCATAAAACGTCATAGTATAGTAAGGCATAAAAAGTTCAAAAATCGTCATAGTATAGTAAGGCATGATAAGGCATAAAACGTCATAAATACTAAGGCATAAAAAGTTCAAAAATCGTCATAGTATAATAAGGCTTAAAAAGTTCAAACAAAGTCAAAGTATAGTGAGGCATAAAACGTCATATTATACTAAGGCATAAGAATTTCAAAAATCGTCATACTATAGTATGGCATAAAACGTCATAGTATAGTGAGGCATAAAAAGTTCAAAAATCATCATAGTATAATAAGGCATAAAAAGTTTTAAAAAAGTCATAGTATAGTATGGCATAAAACGTCATATTATAGTAAGGCATAAAAAGTTCAAAAATGGTCATAATATAGTAAGGCATAAAACGTCATAGTATAGTAAGGCTTAAAAGGTTCAAAAAAATCATAGCACAGTGAGGCATAAAACGTTCACGTCATAGTATTGTAAGGTATAAAATGTTCAAAAAAAGGTCATTGTATAATGAGGCATAAAACGTCATAGTATAGTATGACATAAAATGTCATAAAATGGAAAGGCATAAAAAGTTCAAAAAACGTCATAGTATAATAAGGCATAAAACGTCATAGTATAGTAAGGCTTAAAAGGTTCAAAAAAATCATAGCACAGTGAGGCATAAAACGTTCAAAAATCGTCATAGTATAATAAGGCTTAAAAAGTTCAAAAAAAGTCATAGTATAGTGAGGCATAAAATGTCATAGTATAGTATGGAATAAAACATCCTACGATAGTAAGGCATAAAAATTTCAAAAACCTCATAGTATAGAAACGCATAAAAATTAAAAAAATCGTCATAGTATAGTCAGGCATAAAAAGTTGAAAAAACGTCATAGTATAGTATGGCATAAAACGTCATAGTATAGTAAGGCATAAAATGTCATACTATAATAAGGCAGTTAAAGTAAAAAAAACGTCATAGTATATTAAGGCATAAAACGTCATAGTATAATAAGGCATGAAAATTTGAAAAATCATCATAGTATAGTAAGGCATAATAAGGCATAAAACGTCATAAATAATAAGGAATAAAAAGTTCAAAAATCGTCATATTATAATAATGCTTAAAAAGTTCAAAAAAAGTCATAGTATAGTATGGCATAAAACGTCATACTATAGTAAGGCATGAAAATTTGAAAAATCATCATAGTATAGTAAGGCATAATAAGGCATAAAACGTCATAAATAATAAGGAATAAAAAGTTCAAAAATCGTCATAGTATAATAATGCTTAAAAAGTTCAAAAAAAGTCATAGTATAGTATGGCATAAAACGTCATAGTATAGTAAGGCATAAAATGTCATACTATAATAAGGCAGTTAAAGTAAAAAAAACGTCATAGTATATTAAGGCATAAAACGTCATAGTATAATAAGGCATAAAAATTTAAAAAATCATCATAGTATAATAAGGCATAAAAATTTAAAAAATCATCATAGTATAATAAGGCATAAAAAGTTCAAAAAGAGTCATAGTTTAGTATGGCATAAAACGTCATACTATAGTAAGGCATGAAAATTTGAAAAATCATCATAGTATAGTAAGGCATAATAAGGCATAAAACGTCATAAATAATAAGGAATAAAAATTTCAAAAATCATCATAGTATAATAAGGCATAAAAAGTTCAAAAAGAGTCATAGTTTAGTATGGCATAAAAAGTCATACTATAGTAAGGCATGAAAATTTGAAAAATCATCATAGTATAGTAAGGCATAATAAGGCATAAAACATCATAAATAATAAGGAATAAAAAGTTCAAAAATCGCCATAGTATAATAATGCTTAAAAAGTTCAAAAAAAGTCATAGTATAATAGGGCATAAAATGTCATAGTATAGTATGGAACAAAACGTCGTACAATAGTAAGGCATAAAAATTTCAAAAAGCTCATAGTATAGTAAGGCATAAAAAGTTCAAAAAACGGCATAGTATAATAAGGCTAAAAACGTCATAGTATTGTAAGGTATAAAATGTTCCAAAAACGTCATTGTCTAATGAGGCATAAAACGTCATAGTATAGTATGGCATAAAATGTCATAAAATGGAAAGGCATAAAAAGTTCAAAAATCGTCATACTATAGTATGGCATAAAACGTCAAAACGGCATAAAAAAGTTCAAAAATCATCATAGTATAATAAGACAGAAAAAGTTCAAACAAAGTCAAAGTATAGTGAGGCATAAAACATCATATTATACTAAGGCATAAAAATTTCAAAAATTGTCATACTATAGTATGGCATAAAACGTCATAGTATAGTGAGGCATAAAAAGTTAAAAAATGGTCACAGTATAGTACGGCATAAAAAGTTCAAAAATCGTCATAGTATAATAAGGCATAAAAAGTTTTAAAAAAGTCATAGTATAGTAAGGCATAAAAAGTTCAAAAATCGTCTTAGTATAATAGGGCATAAAAAGTTCAAAAATCATCATAGTATAGTAAGGCATAAAAAGTTCAAAAAACGTCATAGTATAATAAGGCTAAAAACGTCATAGTATTGTGAGGTATAAAATGTTCCAAAAACGTCATTCTATAATGAGGCATAAAACGTCATAGTATAGTATGGCTAAAATGTCATAAAATGGAAAGGCATAAAAAGTTCAAAAAACGTCATAGTATAATAAGGCATAAAACGTCATAGAATAGTAAGGCTCAAAAAGTAAGAAAAAAATCATAGTATAGTGAGGCATAAAAGGTTCAAAAATCGTCATAGTATAGTCAGGCATAAAAAGTTGAAAAAATGTCATGGTATAATAAGGCGAAAAAACGTCATAGTATTGTAAGGTATAAAAAGTTCAAAAATCTTCATAGTATAGAAAGGCATAAAAAGTTCAAAAAACGTCATGGTATAATAAGGTGTAAAACGTCAATGTATTGTAAGGTATAAAAAGTTCAAAAATCTTCATAGTATAGTAAGGCATAAAAAGTTCAAAAAACGTCATAGTATAGTCTGGCATAAAACGTCATCGTATAGTAAGGCATGAAAAGTTCAAAAACGTCATAGTATTGTGAGGTATAAAATGTTCCAAAAACGTCATTCTATAATGAGACATAAAACGACATAGTATAGTAAGGCATAAAATGTCAAAATATAGTTAGGCTTAAAAAGTTCAAAAAAAGTCATAGTATAGTATGGCATAAAACGTCATACTATAGTAAGGCATAAAAATTTGAAAAATCGTCATAGTATAGTAAGGCATAATAAGGCATAAAACGTCATAAATAATTAGGCATAAAAAGTTCAAAAATCGTCATAGTATAATAAGGTTTAAAAAGTTCAAAAAAAGTCATAGTATAGTAAGGCATAAAAAGTTAAAAAATCATCATAATATAATAAGGCAGAAAAAGTTCAAAAATCGTCATAGTATAATAAGGCATAAAAAGTTTTAAAAACGTCATAGTATAGTATGGCATAAAACGTCATAGTATAGTAAGGCATAAAATGTCATACTATAATAAGGCAGTTAAAGTAAAAAAAAACGTCATAGTATAATAAGGCATAAAACGTCATAAATAATAGGGCATAAAAAGTTCAAAAATCATCATAGTATAATAAGGCATAAAAAGTTCAAAAAACGTCATAGTATAATAAGGCTAAAAACGTCATAGTATTGTAAGGTATAAAATGTTCCAAAAACGTCATAGTATAGTAAGGCATAAAAAGTTCAAAAATGGTCATAGTATAGTAAGGCATAAAAAGTTCAAAAAACGTCATAGCATAATAAGGCTAAAAACGTCATAGTATTGTGAGGTATAAAATGTTCCAAAAACGTCATTCTATAATGAGGCATAAAACGTCATAGTATAGTATGGCATAAAATGTCATAAAATGGAAAGGCATAAAAATTTCAAAAATCGTCATACTATAGTATGGCATAAAACGTCATAGTATAGTGAGGCACAAAAAGTTAAAAAATGGTCACAGTATAGTAAGGCATAAAAAGTTCAAAAATCGTCATAGTATAATAACGCATAAAAAGTTTTAAAAAAAGTCATAGTATAGTATGGCATAAAACGTCATAGTATAGTAAGGCATAAAAAGTTCAAAAATGGTCATAGTATAGTAAGGCATAAAACGTCATAAATAATAAGAAATAAAAAGTTCAAAAATCGTCATAGTATAATAAGGCATAAAAAGTTCAAAAAACGTCATAGTATAATAAGGCTAAAAACGTCATAGTATTGTGAGGTATAAAATGTTCCAAAAACGTCATTCTATAATGAGGCATAAAACGTCATAGTATAGTATGGCATAAAATGTCATAAAATGAAAAGGCATAAAAATTTCAAAAATCGTCATACTATAGTATGGCATAAAACGTCATAGTATAGTGAGGCACAAAAAGTAAAAAAATGGTCACAGTATAGTAAGGCATAAAAAGTTCAAAAATCGTCATAGTATAATAAGGCATAAAAAGTTTTAAAAAAAGTCATAGTATAGTATGGCATAAAACGTCATAGTATAGTAAGGCATAAAAAGTTCAAAAATGGTCATAGTATAGTAAGGCATAAAAAGTTAAAAAAACGTCATAGTATAATAAGGCCTAAAACGTCACAGTATAGTATGGCATAAAATGTCATAAAATGGAAAGGCATAAAAAGTTCAAAAAACGTCATAGTATAATAAGGCATAAAACGTCATAGTATTGTAAGATATAAAAAGTTTAAAAAACGTCATAGTATAATAAGGCATAAAACGTCATAGTATAGTAAGGCTTAAAAAGTTAAAAAAAATCATAGTATAGTGAGGCATAAAATGTTCAAAAATCGTCATAGTATAATAAGGCTTAAAAAGTTCAAAAAAAGTCATAGTATAGTGAGGCATAAAATGTCATAGTATAGTATGGAATAAAACGTCCTACGATAGTAAGGCATAAAAATTTCAAAAAGCTCATAGTATAGAAACGCATAAAAATTTCAAAAATCGTCATAGTATAGTCAGGCATAAAAAGTTGAAAAGACGTCATAGTATAGTATGGCATAAAACGTCATAGTATAGTAAGGCATAAAATGTCATACTATAATAAGGCAGTTAAAGTAAAAAAAAACGTCATTGTATAATAAGGCATAAAACGTCATAAATAATAAGAAATAAAAAGTTCAAAAATCGTCATAGTATAATAATGCTTAAAAAGTTCAAAAAAAGTCATAGTATAGTATGGCATAAAACGTCATAGTATAGTAAGGCATAAAAAGTTCAAAAATCGTCTTAGTTTAGTAGGGCATAAAAAGTTAAAAAATCATCATAGTATAATAAGGCATAAAAAGTTCAAAAAACGTCATAGTATAATAAGGCTAAAAACGTCATAGTATTGTAAGGTATAAAATGTTCCAAAAACGTCATAGTATAATAAGGCATAAAACGTCATAGAATAGTAAGGCTCAAAAAGTAAAAAAAAAATCATAGTATAGTAAGGCATAAAAAGTTCAAAAATCGTCGTAGTATAATAAGGCTTAAAAAGTAAAAAAAAAATGCATAGTATAGTATGGCATAAAACCTCATACTATAGTAAGGCATAAAAATTTGAAAAATCGTCATACTATAGTATGGCATAAAACGTCATAGTATAGTGAGGCATAAAAAGTTAAAAAATGGTCACAGTATAGTACGGCATAAAAAGTTCAAAAATCGTCATAGTATAATAAGGCATAAAAAGTTTTTAAAAAGTCATAGTATAGTATGGCATAAAACGTCATAGTATAGTAAGGCATAAAAAGTTAAAAAATGGCCATAGTATAGTAAGGCATAAAAAGTTCAAAAAACGTCATAGTATAATAAGGCTAAAAACGGCATAGTATTGTAAGGTATAAAATGTTCCAAAAACGTCATTG
>NW_019525445.1:1253618-1261130 GCF_002814215.2 Seriola lalandi dorsalis | reverse complement strand
TAAAGTAAAAAAAAACGTCATAGTATAATAAGGCATAAAACGTCATAAATAATAAGAAATAAAAAGTTCAAAAGTCGTCATAGTATAATAATGCATAAAAAGTTCAAAAAAAGTCATAATATAGTATGGCATAAAACGTCATAGAATAGTAAGGCTCAAAAAGTAAAAAAAAAAATCATAGTATAGTGAGGCATAAAAGGTTCAAAAATCGTCATAGTATAATAAGGCTTAAAAAGTTAAAAAAAAGTCATAGTATAGTGAGGCATAAAACGTCATAGTATAGTAAGGTTTAAAAAGTTCAAAAAAAGTCATAGTATAGTGAGGCATAAGGCATAAAAAGTTGAAAAAACGTCATAGTATAGTATGGCATAAAACGTCATAGTATAGTAAGGCATAAAAAGTTCAAAATATGGTAAGGCATAAAAAGTTCAAAAAATGTCATAGTATAGCATGGCATAAAACGTCATAGCATAGTAAGGCATAAAAAGTTCAAAAATCATCATAGTAGAATAAGGCTTAAAAAGTTCAAAAAAAGTCATAGTATAGCGAGGCATAAAACGTCATAGTATAGTATGGCATAAAATGTCATACTATAATAAGGCAGTTAAAGTAAAAAAAACATCATAGTATAATAAGGCATAAAACGCCATAGTATAATAAGGCATAAAAATTTCAAAAATCATCATAGTATAATAAGGCATCACAAGTTCAAAAAAAGTCATAGTATAGTATGGCATAAAACGTCATACTATAGTAAGGCATAAAAATTTGAAAAATCGTCATAGTATAATAAGGCCTAAAACGTCCTAGTATAGTAAGGTTTAAAAAGTTCAAAAAAAGTCATAGTATAGTGAGGCATAAAACGTTCAAAAATTGTCATAGTATAATAAGGCTTAAAAAGTTCATAAAATGTCATAGTACAGTATTGCATAAGACGTCACAGTATAGTAAGGCATAAAGATTCCAAAAATTGTCATAGTATAGTAAGGCATAAAAAGTTGAAAAAAACGTCATAGTATAGTAAGACATAAAAAGTTGAAAAAAACGTCATAGTATAGTATGGCATAAAACGTCATAGTATAGTTAGGCATGAAAAGTTCAAAAATCGTCATAGTATAATAAGGCATAAAAGGTCGTAGCATAGTAAGGTATAAAAAGTCATAATATGGTAAAAATGGCTTAAAAAGTTTTTAAAAAGTCATAGTATAGTGAGGCATAAAATGTCATAGTATAGTATGGCATAAAACGTCCTACTATAGTAAGGCATAAAAATTTCAAAAACATCATAGTATAGAAAGGCATAAAAAGTTGAAAAAAACGTCATAGTATAGTATGGCATAAAACGTCATATTATACCAAGGCATAAAAATTTCAAAAATCGTCATAGTATAGTATGGCATAAAACGTCATAGTATAGTAAGGCATAATAAGGCATAAAACGTCATAAATAATAAGGCATAAAAAGTTCAAAAATCGTCATTGTATAATAATGCTTAAAAAGTTCAAAAAAAGTCATAGTATAGTAAGGCATAAAAAGTTCAAAAATGGTCATAGTATAGTAAGGCATAAAAAGTTCAAAAATCATCATAGTATAATAAGGCTAAAAACTTCATAGTATTGTAAGGTATAAAATGTTCCAAAAACGTCATTGTATAATGAGGCATAAAACGTCATAGTATACTATGGCATAAAACGTCATAAAATGGAAAGGCATAAAAAGTTCAAAAAACGTCATAGTATAATAAGGCATAAAACGTCATAGTATAGTAAGGCTTAAAAAGTAAAAAAAAAATCATAGTATAGTGAGGCATAAAAGGTTCAAAAATCGTCATAGTATAGTGAGGCATAAAATGTCATAGTATAGTATGGCATAAAACGTCCTACTATAGTAAGGCATAAAAATTTCAAAAACATCATAGTATAGAAAGGCATAAAAATTTCAAAAATCGTCATAGTATAGTAAGGCATAAAAAGTTGAAAAAACGTCATAGTATAGAAATGCATAAAAAGTTCAAAAATGGTCACTATATAGTAAGGGATAAAAAGTTCAAAAAACGTCAGAGTATAATAATGCATTAAACTTCAAAGTATAGTATGGTATAAAAAGTAAAAAAAAAGGCATATTATACTGAGGCATAAAATGTCATAGTATAGTAAGGCATAAAAAGTTCAAAAATGGTCACTGTATAGTAAGGGATAAAAAGTTAAAAAAACGTCAGAGTATAATAATGCATTAAATTTTAAAGTATATTAAGGTATAAAAAGTTCAAAAAAAGGCATATTATACTGAGGCATAAAACGTCATAGTATAGTATGACATAAAATGTCATAAAATGGAAAGGCATAAAAAGTTCAAACAAACTCAAAGTATAGTGAGGCATAAAATGTCATATTATACTAAGGCATAAAAATTTCAAAAATCGTCATAGTATAGTAAGGCATAAAAAGTTCAAAAATGGTCACTGTATAACAAGGGATAAAAAGTTCAAAAAACGTCAGAGTATAATAATGCATTAAACTTCAAAGTATAGTAAGGTATAAAAAGTTCAAAAAAAGGCATATTATACTGAGGCATAAAATGTCATAGTACAGTATGGCATAAAACGGCACAGTATAGTACGCCATAAAGATTCCAAAAATTGCCATAGTATAGTAAGGCATAAAAAGTTAAAAAAATACGTCATAGTATAATAAGGCATAAAAAGTAAAAAAAAATCATATTATAATAAGGCATAAAAATGTCATAAACCTCATAGAATATTAAGGCATCAACATCTGAAACAAAGTCATAGTATAATAAGGCATAAAATGTCATAGTATTGTTAGGCATAAAATGTCACAGTGTAATAAGGCATAAAAAGTTCCAAAAAGGTCATAGTATATCAAGGCATAAAAATTAATAATATAGTAAGGCATAAAAAACTTAAGAGGTGTCAAAAAACGGCATAGTATAGTAAGGCATAAAAATTTGAAAATTTAATCTAGTGAGGTATAAAAATAACATAAAACATCATAATGTTTTAACGCATAAAAAGTCAAAGTATAGTAAGGCATAAAATTGTTGTAAACGTCATAATATATCAACGCATAAACACCTCAAAAAACGTCATAGTATAGCACGGCATATAACGCCATAGTATTCTAAGGCATAAAACGTTCAAAAAACGTCATAGTATAGTAAGGCATAAAAGTTCATAATATAATGAGGCAAAAAACATCATAATAGAGTAAGGCATAAAAATGACCAAAAACATCATATTATAGTAAGGTATAAAAACATCTAAAATCTTCATGGTATGTTAACACATAAACAGTGATAGTATAGTAAGGCATAGAGCGTCATAGCATTGTAAGGCATAAAAAGGT
This sequence comes from Seriola lalandi dorsalis, assembly GCF_002814215.2. Classification (NCBI taxonomy): domain Eukaryota; kingdom Metazoa; phylum Chordata; class Actinopteri; order Carangiformes; family Carangidae; genus Seriola; species Seriola lalandi. The sequence goes on along the minus strand of NW_019525445.1, from coordinate 1,257,764 downwards.
AAAAAAAACTTAAAAAAGTCATAGCATGGTTAGACATAAAAAGTCATAGGATAGTATGGCATAAAAATATGCAGCAATTATATGTATACATAATATAATAACGTGAAATGATCAGTTTTACAGCTTAGTTTAACATGCAATTACCATCAATTAAAATAATTGAAACCTTAAATAAAAATAAAACACACTGGAGCTGAGTGTTGGAAAACAGAAAACTTTATTGTGTAAGATGTTTGAACGAAAGAGAAATCAGTTCTTCCGAATTTCCACTTTTAACCAGTCATGACAAAAACATCAACCAAGATGTTACCAACAGGATGCCAAATCCAATGTCAAAGAACAACACAGATAACTTAATTCAACATTTAATCAAATAGGTGAAAATATCGACACTGACTACAGAAGAGGTGTAATACAGAAGTAATACAAACTATTGTTTTTTTTTTTAAACAAACATTTTATATTTTTTGTTTGTTTTTTTACATTGGATTACATTTACATAACTGAAATACGAACATAACAGATTTCAATGAAAGCCATAGCCATATATACCAGTGAAACATGATCTGCCCTTAATCTTTAAAGATAATATTTGCTTGTATTTTATACAAAATAGACTTTATCGACCAGTAGGAGGGTAGTGCAATTCCATTAGGCTCTGGCAGATTTACTTTCACACGGAGATTCAACTTTTTTTGTGTGTGTTTTGGTTTCTATTTTAAAGTGACCAGTAAATCCTCACAGCAATATATATATGGGATCCAAAGCCTTGACCTTTACAAAAGATACCTTTCAAATACAATAAGAAGTACTACAAGCTGGATAATAACTGCTACTTAAAATGTAACTACTTGAATACTTCTTTTTGTTTGTTAAATCATTTTCTCCTCTGCTTTGGTCACTCTTATATAACACAAAACCTCCCCAAGTCCACTCCTGACTCCTTCCCCTCCTCCCCTCCTCTCCATAGAACTTTAAAACACAGTGAGCATTCGTGTAGACTTTCCCATTGACTCGTAAAATTTACATTTACTTCACAAGACAAACATGTTTAACACTTCCTAATGTATTCAACACATCTACCTTTTATCAAACACAAACCAACAAACAGAAAAATATTTACTTTCTGACTCGTTCAATGTACAAAAAGGATTGAGTAAAATCATTATATCAAAGAGGATCAAGCTGATGTATTCAAAATCACAGAAAATATTGTCATTTTTTACAACAGATCAATCTCCAAAAGCATTGATATTTGTTAAGGGTTTATCTATTTCCTGATTTGAAATCTTATTTCTATGGCTCTCTGTCTCCCTTTCGCAAGGCCTTTAGTCGAACATGAAGCTGAAAGGCAAAAGAAAAAATGTGTAGGAGTATAGAGGTTAGGTCTATGTAAAAAATATTTTGTAGTAATAGACACTGTTAAGGTTGCACTGGATATGTCGGCGCTGCTATATACACCTATGGCCATTTAGAAATGAGCAGGGATATGGTTACATCTATGCGTTAAAGCTGGTTTTCTGAAGCACCACCACCTGGAAACAGCTGTAATACTGAATGCAAAGTTACCCAAACAAATAGACAAGTCAAACCTTCCCCAGAATAATCAGCAATGTTGTGAGCAACATCAAGTCCGAGGCCAATGAGACCATGTCAGCAGGTGAAGCTGAAAGCCGACACTGCACATGAAACAACCCTGCTGCGAGTGGCCATCCTTTGGCAGAATGGCTGATTAAAAACATGATGGCTCTTAGTGAAAAGCGGCTTGTATGCGTCCAGAGCCTGCTGTGCTGTTAGCTGTAAGTAACACACAAATGACCGGTCTCTATGGCAACCTGCTACCTGGTCTGTTAACTGCCATTCAGAGTTATGCGCTGCGGAAGGACGAGTACCATTCAGAGTAAACAGCTGAAAATCTATATGGTCGACATTTTAGGCAGAGAGGCCTGGCAGTTACAAGAAACAGTGAGGAAAATAGACCCGCATCTATTATGAAGGGGGGGGGGCAATGTACAACTGCACTGTTCATGTATTTTGCTTTGGCTATCGCATAAGCTGGTACAATCATATTTCCACATCACAAATGTACCAAATGCTGATCACCACCTGTTTGACAGCAGTAGAAAGTACTGCTTATTTTGCAATTTCAAAAATACAATATTTTGTGCATCTCCAAAAAAAGAAATATATATATATATATATATATATATATATATATCATACACTTACTTAGATGATAACAATCAGTACTTTTAAGCTGGTGTAGATGTGACACTGAACTAAGCTCTTTCTCATAATTGAGCACCCTTAAGCAAAGTTACAAGAACCACATGATGTCAAATTACAACTGAATAATCACTTTTTCACATGTCCAGGAAAAAAAAAAAAATAAAAAAAAAAAAAAATATATATATATATATATATCTATATCTATAGACTTGCTATTACATTTGGCACTAGTGGAACACATCCATGTGATGCTCGCTTGTCAGTCTGAGCTGTAATTCACAAATTATTTGGACCAAACTGCAAAAATATTTCAACTTTAGAGGTGAAGTCTTGTGCTGAGAACAAAGGTTCCGTTGATTGCGGGTGTCTCTATTTTTACATCTCATATTACAAAATATATATATATATATATATATATATATATATATGCATATTATATTTATTTACCTTTTCAGTTATGTTTGAGCTGATCAGCTTAATGATAACCTAATTTTCTGTTTGTGCAAACAATGAGATGAAACTGATTAAAAGATATATTTAGTTTATGGTATTTTGAGAGAAATACTTTTTTTCACAAATTAATATGCTTTTTATTTACTTCTCAGGAGTACTGCATTGTGAAATTAATAATTTCCAGAGAATTAATTAATAAACATCTAAGTATTTAGAGATTTGAGAATTGTTATCATCTAGAAAATCTAACTGGTCTAGTACTCCTGTTAGGTTGCAATACACACCACAAATAATTTCCTTTTTCATTGGAACTTGCTGTGCTTTCTGAGATGGTAACATGCCAACCCGGACAGGTAAGTCATCTCAACTGGAGCTCCATGAAAGCATATTTTTTAAAATGAAGTTGCATGAAACCATTTACGAAGCTGGAACCTCAGCATGAATGCAGCTGGCAATGAAAGGACGGTTTTGAATTATGGCTACTTATCAACACACAGACACCTTGGACTTTTGACACCTTGGGGTGTGACTGCACCTGAATAAACTGCAAAGGTTCGTAAACAAGTTTCATTCCAATTAACAACTCGCTGATTATTCCAAGATCTACAGTCGGTAATGTTTAAGTCAGTCAGTCAGTCTGCACCTAAATAGTACAATACATCAGATATGTCTTGTTTAAATTCCAGTGGTGTCCATTTAGCACAGAGCTGGTTGCAGCTTCTCACAAGTTTGTATTTGCATGTGTGTTCAACATTATATCTGTTGATATAACCTGGGTAACCTGTAACTTTCAACACAATGTGATCCTAATTGGGCAATGCAGTACACTTATCAAATGTACTTCACACAGGGGAAAAGAAACATGAAATGTTTGAGACTTTAACAACATTTGGTGATACTTTTCCTGTCTTTTTTTTTTTTTTGAAGATCTTAAATCAAATCAAATCTGTATCAAAGGCTTATTCCTTATGTGCATGTCTGGGGATAAGAACAGAGAGAGCTGCCCACATTAAAAACACTAACATGGCGGTTTGAAAAGAAAACAGAAATTGCCAGCATGGAAAAACTAAAACAGACAAAATATGTGGAAGGATGTCAAGGTTACATTCTTATGCAAAGAAACACAACGGTTTTAGAGAGGATGGCTATGAAGAGCTTTAAAAGCTAAAAAGGCACTGGTTTTCCCTTCTCGGATACATCCTGTGTAAACATTTTGATTTGTGTGAATGCACGTCTGTGTCTGCTTTGTATGTTTATGTGTGTAAGTGACTTTTGCATGTGTGGTCAGAAATGCGTGCCTGCATAAAATAAATGGAGAATATTCCTCTATATGTTTTTTTTTTTTTTTTTTTCATCCATTGGTCAGATATATAAATCTGATTTGTTTCATTTCAGAAAAGATAACTGATTCACAGCTGAAAACTGTTTGTCCTCACTGTCCTTGGAGTCCGGGGGGGGGGGGGG